>NW_024582602.1:654339-685682 GCF_018398535.1 Haplochromis burtoni
AAAAAGTAGAGGTTCGCTCCTGTTGGTACACCCGAGTCCGAGTGGCGTGAGCTAAAGGAACTCCTAAAGCGCCAACAAGAGCAGTTAAATCAGCTCACTGAGACAGTGGTTTCTTTACAGAACCCCCGAAGAAGTGTTCGGCCTTCACGGGCTGGCTCGGTGATTTGTCGCCGGTGTCAGCAGCCAGGACACTTTGCTAGGGAGTGCACTGGGGAGCGGGCTTCACGCCGCCCTAGAGCAGGTTCTGATTCAGGCCCTTCTTATGCCGCAGTTGGCAATCATCTTCCCGCTACCCAGTCGGAAAACTAACGCCATCTGAGCTGCAGAGTCACAGTTCAGGTGGGGAGTTCACTGGCTCACAGAAAGATAGGATTGGCAGGCTAATTTCATCGTGTCCAAAGATGGATGTGCTTATTAGTGGGGTAACTGTCCCTTGTTTGGTGGATACTGGGTCCATGGTTTCCACCATCACAGAAAGTTTCTTTTTGGCACATTTTGCCCCTTGGGGACAGGAACGCCTTCAGTCATGCCATTGGCTACAGCTTCGGGCTGCCAATGGGCTTGCCATCCCTTACATTGGCTATTTGGAGCTCAGTGTACTCCTGTGTGGCAAGGAAATGCCCTCTTGTGGAATCCTTATAGTGAAGGACCCTCCTGGGGCTACGCCCTCTGTCCCTGGCATCTTAGGAATGAACGTAATCCGCCGCTGTTATCAAGAACTGTTTGGGGCTTTCGGTGGCTCCTTGTTTAATTCTCCTTCTGTGTCACAGGCACCGAGACCAGTTTTGGAGGCCTTACATCAGTGTCACCAGTCTGCAGCCCAAGCCCCAGAGGACCCTGTCGGTACCGTTAAGGTACAGGGCCCGCGGGCCGTGCGGATACCTGGTGGTGTTATGCAGCTGGTGGCCACTACTTGTTCTCAGCAGTTGTCAGGTCAGGCTGTGCTTTTTGAACCTTCTGAGTCCGGGTTGCCCGTTGGGTTGCTGGCCTCTCCATGTTTGGTCCAGGTGGATAAGGGCGTTGCCTACATCCCAGTCACCAATGTAGGGACAGCGGAAGCTGTTCTCCACCCGCGGACCCGTTTGGGAGTGATAAGCAAAGCTACTGTTGTTAGCCTCCCTGCTGGTGTTAGCGAGGAACACTCTTTTCCCGTTACCGTTTCCTCCCATACAACCAGCAGCCCTGCTCAAGAGATGGTGGATACGATTGACCTGTCTGCTCTCGCTGAGCCAGAGCAACATGAGGTACGGTTACTTTTGCGGAAGTACCGCTCTGTTTTCTCCACTTATGAGGGAGACTTGGGCTGCACAAACCTCATTTCGCACGACATACCACTGCTCGACGACGCACCTGTCCGGCAGAGGTACAGGCGAATTCCTCCTTCTGATTACGAGGCTGTCAGGGCTCATATCAACCAGCTACTGGAGGCCCAGGTAATTAGGGAAAGTAGCAGTCCGTATGCCTCTCCCATCGTGTTGGTCCGCAAGAAGGATGGAAGCCTCCGTCTGTGCGTTGACTACCGTTTGCTGAATAGCAAAACAAGGAAGGACGCCTTCCCCTTACCTCGCATCGAGGAAAGTCTGGATGCCCTAGCTGGCGCACGCTGGTTTTCTACCATCGATCTGGCCAGCGGGTACAACCAGGTGCCAGTTTCTGAGCAGGATAAGCCCAAGACCGCTTTTTGCACGCCGTTTGGCCTGTTCGAGTGGAATCGTATGCCATTCGGGCTGTGCAATGCTCCTGGTACCTTCCAGCGCCTAATGCAGAGGATGTTCGGGGATCAGCAATGCCAGTCATTACTGCTGGTCTTACCTAGACGACATCATTGTGTTCTCCTCGTCTGTCTCTCAGCACCTGCAACGGCTAGAGATGGTGATGGCAAGGCTGCAGCAACAGGGGCTCAAGGCTAAGTTAGAAAAGTGTGCCTTTTTCCAGCAGAAGGTTAACTACTTGGGCCATGTAATCTCCTGCGAGGGTGTCTCGACCGATCCAGCCAAGGTTGACGCAGTAGCCAAATGGCAGTGTCCTCGTTCGTGTCAGAGTTGCGATCCTTTTTGGGTTTTCGCCAGCTATTACCGGCGCTTTGTGGAGGGGTTTGCCGCATTGGCGGCTCCTCTGCATCAAGTGGTGGCTAAATCGGCTGGCACAAAGACAAAGAAGGGCTCGGGACAGAGTTTGAGTGCTATTTGGACCCCTCAGTGTGAGGAGAGCTTTGAGGCCCTGAAAGCAAAGCTTGTGTCTGCACCTGTGCTAGCATATGCTGACTTTACGTGCCCATTTATCTTGGAGATTGACGCCAGCCACAGTGGTTTAGGTGCAGTTCTCTCCCAAGATGTAGAGGGTGTCGTTAGGCCAGTGGCTTATGCTAGTCGAGGTCTTCGGCCACATGAGCGCAATATGGACAATTACAGCTCCATGAAGCTGGAGTTTCTTGCGCTCAAGTGGGCCATGGCCGAGAAGTTCCGGGAGTACCTGCTGGGGCAGAAGTGTGTGGTTTACACCGATAACAATCCACTCAGTTACCTCTCTTCAGCTAAGCTGGGTGCCACCGAGCAGAGGTGGGCCTCCCAGCTGGCAGCATTCGATTTTGAGATCAAGTATCGCTCAGGCCGCAGTAATAGGAATGCTGATGCTCTCTCTCGACAGTATGAGACGAGCTCCAGCTTGGCCGAGGGTGTGTTGCCTGGGACTTGTGTCCCGACTTCACTTCAGCAGGCTCAGTGTCCAGCCGTTTTGCCCTCCGTTACTCAGTTGGAGATTGGGGCCTTTCCATCTCACTCCCTGGAGGATATTCGTGCATTGCAGGGGGCTGACCCCCTCCTCAAGGATTTCTTGGTATACTGGAGGAGGCACACCCCGCCCTCTTCAGAGGAAAGGAGTCAGGTCCCTAAACCAGTCATGGTTCTGCTGCGTCAGTGGGACCGTCTGGTGGAGAAGGATGGCATCCTTTATCGCCGTATTTTGCGTCCAGGTGGAGGTGAGGAAGCCCTCCAACTTGTTCTCCCAGAGGCTCTGAAGCCTGAGACCTTGAGGCAGCTGCATCAGGACCATGGGCACCAAGGTATTGAGCGTACCACTGAACTGGTCAGGCAGCGTTGCTATTGGCCCGGGATGTCCTCTGACATCAAGCAATGGGTTCAGCGTTGTGAACGCTGTCAGGTCGCAAAGGACTCAGAGTTGGGGTCTCACAGTTATATGGGTCACCTGTTGGCGTCTAGGCCAAATGAAATCCTGGCCATAGACTTCACGGTGTTGGAACCTTCCCGTAGTGGAGTTGAAAACGTCTTGGTTATGACTGACGTTTTTAGCAAATACACTGTTGCAGTCCCTACCCGGGACCAGCGGGCCTCTACTGTGGCCCAGGCCCTGTTAACAGAGTGGTTTTTTAAGTTTGGCGTTCCAAGCCGCCTCCACTCTGACCAGGGTAGAAATTTTGAGAGTTTGGTGATGCAACAGTTATGCGAATTGTATCGGGTAGCCAAGTCCCGTACAACCCCTTACCACCCAGCGGGTAATGGGCAGTGCGAACGGTTTAACCGAACCCTCCATAACCTCCTCCGGACTCTGCCATCATCTCGGAAACGTGACTGGGCTGCATGCTTACCGCATGTGCTCTTTTGCTATAATAGCACGCCACATCAGGGCACTGGAGAGTCACCGTTTCTCTTGATGTTTGGCAGGGATCCTAGGCTGCCTATTGATTTCCTTCTAGGCCGCGTTCAGGACCCAGTGCCTGGAGAGGTACAGGACTGGGTGGCCGAGCACCAAGCCAGGTTAATGGTGGCTTTTGAGGGAGCTCGGGCACGGTTGTCGCTGGCCGCTGACCGTCGTAAGGAGCGGCATGACCAGAGAGTCCACCCTGTCCCTTTAAAGGTCGGTCAGCTGGTGTATCTTCGAGATCACAGCGCCCGGGGCCGGCACAAGATCCAGGACCTTTGGAGCTCTGTGGTCTATCAGGTGTTGAGGGCACCCCAAGAGAACGGGGCTGTTTATACCATTGCCCCCGTGGGAGACTTGGAGAAGGTTCGACATGTCCATCGTGACATGTTAAAGGCACAGGTCAGCCTAGGGCCGCCTACACCTGGTCCACCGGTTCCACCCCCACCTGTACCCGCTGACTCAGAGCAGACCTCTCTGAGTGACGACGAGTTGTGGCTCCTTGTCCCTGAGGTACCCTCACACCCTGTCGCACCTGTGGTGTCACTTCCCGATGCCTCTAGAGTTCCATCGGTGGAGCTCAGGTCTACTCCCAGTGTGATTGTAGCACCCTCGACCTCTGCTCCCCCAGGTTCTTCCTCAGGCTCTGTTGAACAGTCTGAGGTGAGTGGGCCACATTTACGGAGAACAGCACGTTCAACAGCTGGTCATCACTCAAATGTTTATCACTTGCCACGTCCTGTTGAATCTGCGTCAGTTGCTAATGCTCAGCTTGCCATATTCAGGCCATGGTGTTAGGTTCCTTGAGTTATTGTCGGGGCGCCAATACAAAAAGGGGGGTAGATGTAGCCAGATGGGCTACTCGCCTTCCGTTTTGTTTGTTCTCTCATTCTCTCTCTCTCTCTCGCTCGCTCTACCACCCTCGCTCTCTTTCCACTGCACTCGCTCCTTGTATCAGGTGATCGGGTTAATTGGGAACCCACCTGCACATTGATTGCAGGGTGGCGCTAGCCTGTATAAAGCTAAGCCGATGTCTTGTTGAATTAATTCCTCCCGAGCTTCTGGTACGATACAGCAGTAAATGCTGGCGTACTGCGACGGACTGATCAGCAAGAGCCGATTATATGACAGCTACAGCGCAGCAGTCTGTTTAATTCTGCCATTGCGGAGAGAGGTGTTCGTGGTATCTCCACCAATGAGAGTATAGTGCCTCCGGTCCTGGGGGTTCACTGCTGTACTCACCTCTCCATGGTAAATTGTCCAACCTAAATTGGAAGAGTGGACTGCCTTCTCAGCTGCTGTTGTGAACTCCTCCTTGGTGGAGTCTGTTCTTGTCTTGTCTTGTTTTGTCTTATCTTGTTTTTATTAAGTAGGCTTACCTTTTTTGGGTTCGCCTGGTGTTTTATTTTACCCTGGGCTGTTGTTCCTACCCATACTTCTGTGATCGGGCTGAAGTGATTCTCTGCCCGAGTGTCGTGCTGGGACTCTAAATCACCTGGGTGGCCGGTCTCAGCCGGTGGGGAGCCAGACCGGCCTACGCCTGAGAATAATTATTACCAGCACGAGTGGTAGTTTGACCCGTGGGGAATAAGCCTTTCCCGTGTGTGTGTGTGTGTGTTAGATTTCTTTTATTAAAGTTATTAAGGTGTGTTTTAGTCTTTTTATGATTTGTAGCGAGCCTGACGCTCAGTGTCCTTTTATTCTTTTAACATACTTTTCTGTGTTTTATTTCAGTGAAGGAGGACGAGCCAGTGGCCCTGGGACCTCAGGTGGTGGGTCGTTTTCACACTTTCTTTTGTACAGCACTGGGTGGTCTGCAGTGATTCTTGTGGTGTGATTTTCTTTTGGTTCCACGGCTGCTGGTAAGTCCAAGTTCCACGATTGTTTATTTTTACTGTAGGACACTGTCAATAATGACGCTACATCTTGACTTTTAATATTTTATTTATAAAATATTATTTATAATATTTTATTCATTTCTATAAATAAAACTGTTTTAATATTGGAAGCCAACCTGCCTCAGTGTGCATCCTTGAATCTGTGCGGTCTTCTTTTATTCCTTTTCTTTATTTTTCTTAAATATATTTCCTGGGGGTGTAATTCCCCTAGGTGGCGTTGTCAAGTTTATTTATTTTGTTCATAACCCCGCCGACCACTTGGTCACATTAACAAGAAAAGTTTGAAGTCTAATCTTGTAGAGACAGTGTCTACCTCATAAACTTGAATCTGGCTTACAAGAGAGGGACCTGATCACTGATCTCTGGATAGTATGAGGTCTTTAAGGTGTGAAAGAGCTTTGCCATTACGGGCTCATTATGTGAGGAAAATCATTGTTAATTCTGTATAAGAGGCAGCCAGTGAAGAGTAGCTAATATAGACGAAGAACTATAATTTCTCTCTCTAAGTACTTTCACTGCAGCATTTTTAGATCAACAACGGGCTTTCTGGAGACTTTTCTAAAAATGTGGATATTCACTAATTACAACCCTATTTAGTATGAACTACTTTTTTATCATTGCTGTAGACATGATGTTCCTAAATCTGACAATACAGTGCATGCAAGCAAAGACAGACTAAGATACTTGTTTTATGTGTGAGTTAAGAAAGAAATCCTAATCAAAAAATATATTCCAGGTTTTCCATTCTCGATGTAGCTGGGTAATTATGTCATTGGCATCGGTGAGCCACTGTCAATATGTGACATATTGAAATCGTCGTTTGAATTTGCGCTTGTTTTTTGCTTTCACTTTGCAATCGTGCGAACTGTGTATAGAGAGCGACAGCACTGATCTGTGAGTGATGATAATTTGCGCACCAATTCCTCTGACATCGTCTTATTAATCGTTAGCTTACTATGCAAACATGACAAGTGAAATCTCCCGCGCAGCTTAAACATGTGAGAGGTTGATCGCGCAGAGAATCGCTGAGCTTATGTGAGTGCGTGTGTAAAAGCACAGGATATTTTAGTTCTGCTGAGCCAAATAAGACAGGTCAGGGTGAAGAAGTGACAGCCAAAGAAAAGCTTACCACAAAACGGAGAAGTTATGACAAATCAGACTATAAGGCAAAAAGAAAGTGCAGCTTTATGGTTCATGGAAAAGATCGTGGTGCAATATAGACTATAACCAGGCGACTGAGAGGGTCTTTCGTGGCGCATTCACTAGTCATAAAGGATCTAATGAGCTGTGATTTTGTGTTCACCATATCTAACTTTCGGAGCATGACAATCACTTGTTTTTCCAGAATGGAAGCGAGCGAATGTGTCTATACTGCAAAAAACTGACTCAAGAAATATGAAACAAAACCCAAGATACTCGCCTCCGACTGCTGGCCAAATCTGAACCCGTGACAGTTTCCGAACACAGTCAACAAATCTAGAGCAGCGGTCCCCAACCTTTTTTGCGCCACGAGACCGGTCTTATGCCCGACAATATTTATCATGGACCGGCCTTTACAGTTTTTTACAGACGCTAGGACACATTTCTCAATACTTAGGTCACGTTTGCAAAACTCCTCACACAGTGAGCACAACAGAAGTCTATGTGGGCTAAACTGAGGACCAGTTATCATTGTTTTGGCACAAAATGCATTCAATGACTACATCTCTCAAATTTCATGAATTATTTTCTCACTCAGACACAACAACTGCCAAAAATCTTTGTACGTACAGGACATTTTGCATGTGCTTACATACTGTTTTCAAAACTGTTAAACTTATGGCCAAAACAATAACACAATGCAAAACTTAAAAAGACAGCAAAATGCAACAGCAATATTTTATTGAAACATATTTTAATTTTTTACAGACGCTAGGACACATTTCTCAATACTTAGGTCACTTTTGCAAAACTCTTCACACAATCCTCCTAACTGACCGTCAGCTTGGCAAAGCAGCTCATTTCACATTCAAAATGCACCACAACTACCAAAACACTTCATTCAGGTCTCAAATAAACTCATTCTTCCAGAACACTAGCAAAGGTTGACAGCCGACAAACACACTTTGTCACCCACAAAACAATGACCTGAAAAACACTAACAACATGTAGCATTACAGTGTTTTCTTGTGTAAAACAAGGACACATCTCTGTTTATAATTTCAATATATGTTACTGGAATGAATCAGACATCATGCAGAATTCGTTAATATTTGTTTATGTATTTTTATTTTTTTGCACTAAGTAATCCCAAAATACAAGAATTTGTATACACACCATCCACTGATACACATACAATAGTAATGCTAATCTACTCGGTCTCCTCCATTTGGCCACAGGTTCTCATCCACATCACATCTTATGTCATCTAGGGCAACACACCTAGGAAAGAATCTTCTGGCTGCCAGAATTGAAGGAGTTGAAAGATTGAAGGAGTAACACCTGTGCAGATGTTCATCTACAATGAGAATCAGCTGTGGCTGGTTAAACTGCATTTTTAGATTTAAAATATGTTTCAATAAAATATTGCTGTTGCATTTTGCTGTCTTTTTAAGTTTTGCATTGTGTTATTGTTTTGGCCATAAGTTTAACAGTTTTGAAAACAGTATGTAAGCACATGCAAAATGTCCTGTACGTACAAAGATTTTTGGCAGTTGTTGTGTCTGAGTGAGAAGATAATTATAATCCATGAAATTTGAGAGATGTAGTCATTGAATGCATTTTGTGCCAAAACAATGATAACTGGTCCTCAGTTTAGCCCACATAGACTTCTGTTGTGCTCACTGTGTGAGGAGTTTTGCAAACGTGACCTAAGTATTGAGAAATGTGTCCTAGCGGCTGTAAAAAACTGTAAGGTGTCGCGGATAAATACAACAAAATAAAACTAGTACTGGTATCGAAAAAAAGAAGATTTATTCATAACACACGTGAAAAGACCCAGGAAAACCGAGTTAACGATAAAAATAAAATAACACGGAAAACCGATAAAAACCCTGAAAACCAGACATTTCACACCTGAGCCTCAACTCTCGCGGCCCGGTACCAAACGACTCACCGACCGGTACCTGTCCGAGGCCCGGGGGTTGGGGACCGCTGACCTAGACAAACCACAATACACAATTGAAGGCATGTGCTTGTATTATTTTGGCCAATCTTAGTAGTGTTTCAGCCTCACTGGATGGAATGCTAAGCAATTTTCCTCTTGTTCATACACATGTGCTAACATGCATGTCTTGCCTGCAGAGCTGCTTGGTGTGGACTGGAGGAACCAGGAACTTAAACTGCCATCTACTGCTGTCTACTGCTCTACCTGCTGAGCCACAGCTGCTGAAAGACAGCAGGAGAGGCAGGTGGAGCCACAGGAGTGTTACAGCGTACAACAAACACACACAAGCTCAGGCACACTCAACCAGCCAATATACAAGAAGGGCCTCCAGTACACTAGATCTTCATTTCCCTCTGCTTTTAATTTAAATTCCTGTACTCTAAATATTTCCTGTCATACCACAAAAATAAAGATCCAGTGCTTTGGCCTGTAGGGCTGTCCATCACATCGCATCATATCACATCACAGTTTTGTCAAATATCTCCTTCCAGCACCATCTGTCCTTGATGCCCAGACAAGCAAACGTGGCTCCATAGGAGCTTTCTCTTCACTGAGACCAGAATATGATCAGAATAGGATAGCTATGCTCTCGCTGTCCACAGCCTTCAGTCACAAATTGTTACTGTCACTCACTTCTGAGGAATTTACCACCGGAGAATCAGAATCACCACATCCCCATAAGTCATCATCTTCTCTGTAATTCTGTTTGTGGATTTATTGGCTGTGTGTGTGTGTGTGTGTGTGTGTGTGTGTGTGTGTGTGTGTGTGTGTGTGTGTGTGTGTGTGTGTGTGTGAGAGAGAGAGAGAGAGAGATTAATGAGGGTGATAAAGGAACTGTAGGCCTCCATATTTCCTGAGTGATTAAAGGAGCTGCTCTGATGAGTCAGAAGGAGCCACCGTCCCCACTGTGCAGCATACTCAGCGTTTCCATACATCTGACATCCAGCTGTGTTGTTGTCATTTATTTTGGGGGAGTTTATCTCATTAAAACAGGTCTCAGGAAGAGTCAGCACTGATAACAGAAGGACTCTGTCACACACACGCATGCAAACAAATATATTTGTACATGAGTGATGCAAAAATTGTTCTACAACTCTCCGCTTTAAAACCGAACTCACAAGGCCTCGGCCAAAGTTTAGTTCATGTTAAACAAAAGGCTGCAACGCTCACAAATACACAGGACACAAAGGTTTCAGCAATGTTGCACACAGTCCTCGGCCTCCTGTGATGTGTGGTGCAGTCTTGCGGTGTAAACACCCGGTGTCCACATGTTTTATGACTGTAGCTGACAGTAACTGTAAACACATGCTGCTGCTTTCTTTTATGGAGTCGGAGACAGGCTGACTGGTAGTGGGAGGAATAAGTACAAGCTTCCACCTTTAGCTTCCGTCCAGCTTCTCATTATGTTCTCAGGTGTCTTCTCTGCATATAAACTCCTCACACTGCACTGATGGCAGGACAAATCGTCTATCTCCAGCTGAGAGCGAAAAGTTCAGCTTCACGGTGCTGCGAAAAAGTATTTGCCCATTTCTCAATGTTCTTTATATTTGTTTGTTTGTTTTTTGTTTTGGAGTTTGTTTGTTTTTTTGGCATATTTGTGACTCTTACATGTAAAAAGGAGCATTAGGTTCACAGTAAGAGAAAAAAGCTGAAATGTGGAGACTGAACGTTTTATTTTAGATCATTAAATCAAAGTTACTATTAGACAAAAATAGCCGGAGTAAATACAAAAGGCAGTGTTTTTGTTAACTCATAAATGAACCCCGAATGACATTTGTTTGGATCCCTGAGTTCAGTTTCAGTAGCCACACCCAGATAAACGAGACACGCCTGACAAAGCTAAGTAGGTTAGAAGAGCTCATAAAACATCACGGCACAATCGAAAGAAACAACTGAGAAACAAAGTAACTTCTCTCGGCCTGGAAAGGGTCACAAAGCCATTTCCTCGAGGTCATTACTATCATTTCTGCTCCTGACAACAGAAGTCATTTACAAACGTTGTTATTAACAGTTTCATTATTAGTCATTTCCTACAACTGCTGGAGACTGTTACTCAAATATGAAAAATTTTGTATCACAGTTTTGTTTTTCCTTGAAGTATTTTCAGCTGCAGGTCCGTGTATTTCAGTGTGGTTTATTATACTGAATGACTAAAAATAAACTACACTGTGTTTTTCTGATACACATCCAATTAAACAGCTAGCTCATTAATATTTTTTGAATTTTTTCAGGGTACAAGAGATATCTGGTGCGCAGATGTGGGATTTTTGAATTTGGGATTGTTTCACACATTTCCAGAGATAAGAAACATTTTGTCAAACTGGACTGTCAAGCACAAACAATTCCATGCCAGCTACAAACAGACTCTTGGCAAATGCAAATACAGTCAAAGCTTTCGTTTTTGATGCTTTTTATAGTCCCACTGTTGCAAAGTGCAAACGGTAAATGGACTGATTCTTATATAGCACTCCTGGAGCAGTCAAAACGCTTTATGCAATATGCCTCATTGACATAAGCTCTTCTTCTTATGCTTGAGTGATTCCTAACATTCACACACATTTATACTCCAGTGGATGCATCGGAGAGCAACTTGGTGTTAGTATCTTGCCCTAGGATATTTGGCACACAGACTGGACAACAACAACAAATGCTTGCTCAAAGAAGCTCCTTTGATTGTTGGGGTTTTCTCCAGTGTAAGGTCTTTACAATATGAAGCATCTTAAGTGTTCTGTGTTGTTGTGATTTGATGCAAAATATGTATTGCCTGGACCCTTCTTCTATGAAGCCCTACTGTTTTAACAGGTCCAGCATGAGGTTTAGGGTTGTCTTGTTGAAATATGGAAGGCCTTCCCTAAAAAGGAGCTGTCTGTGCTGGAGCATGTGTTTCTCTGAAACCCATGTGTATTTTTCAGCATTTTGCTGATGACGTTCCACATGTGCAAGCTGCCAGTTCTATAAACACTGACACACCATCAGAGCTGCTGGCTATTTAGCTGAGTGCTAATAACAAGCCAGATGGTCACTTTACTTTTCAGTCCGGAAGATGAGGTATCCATGTTTTCCAAAACAAATTTCAAACTTTGGTTTGTTTGAACAGTTATCCATTTTGCTTCAGTGTTCCTGAGTCCATGCAGTGATTTGCATTACAGAATCATATCTATCATTACCAAACTGATTCTCATTTTGTCCTGTACGCACAGAGATTCCTCCAGGTGCTCTGAATTTTTGATAATATTATGTAGTGTAGTTAACACGGCATTCAGAGTCTTCCCAGTTTTACAATGACAAACATTATGCTCACATTTTTCACAGACTGATGAACCTCTGTCTCTCTAAGATGCTCTTTTTTATATCCAATCATTTTGCTGTCCTAATGCCATTTCACCAAATTAGCTACAGCATGGTTCTCAAGCTGTTTCCTTTTAGATGAATTTTGTTGCCATGAAAATTCAAGAAGAGCTGATATTCATATTATTTTATGTGGGTTTATTTCACTCTATTGTGAATCAAATATGGCTTTATGAGATCTGAAAATTATAGCATTCTGGGGGGTTTTCGTGATTTCATGCACCATCCACCAGTGTTGGCTATGGTACTTGAAAATAGTAAGTACTGATTACTTCTCCAAGAAAGTAATACAGTTACTTTACCGGGGACTGGTGAGTGTCAGCACCACAGTCCGGGATGAGACAAGGAACATCCACGAATACATCACAAAGATGGCCCCAACTGACAGAGTGCTCAGTGAATACCTCAGGCAGCAGAAACCCAAGAAAGTGGAGGGAGGTGAGGAACCATCATGGAAGGACAGGCCCCTGCACGGTATGTACCACCGGCAGATAGAAGGGGTGGCTGATATCCAGAAATCCTACCAGTGGCTGGACAAAGCTGGACTGAAAGACAGCACAGAGGCACTAATCATGGCAGCACAAGAACAAGCTCTGAGCACAAGATCCATAGAGGCTGGGGTCTATCACACCAGGCAAGACCCCAGGTGCAGGCTGTGTAAAGATGCCCCAGAGACAATCCAGCACATAACAGCAGGGTGCAAGATGCTAGCAGGCAAGGCATACATGGAACGCCATAACCAAGTGGCCGGCATAGTGTACAGGAACATCTGTGCCGAGTATAACCTGGAAGTCCCGAGGTCAAAATGGGAGATGCCCCCAAGGGTGGTGGAGAATGACCGAGCTAAGATCCTGTGGGACTTCCAGATACAGACGGACAAAATGGTGGTAGCTAACCAACCGGACATAGTGGTGGTAGACAAACAGAAGAAGACGGGCGTAGTGATCGATGTAGCAATATCAGGAAGAAGGAACACGAGAAGCTGGAGAAATACCAAGGGCTCAGAGAAGAACTCGAGAGGATGTGGAGGGTGAAGGTAACGGTGGTCCCCGTGGTAATCGGAGCACTAGGTGCGGTGACTCCCAAGCTAGGCGAGCGGCTCCAGCAGATCCCGGGAACAACATCGGAGATCTCTGTCCAGAAGAGCGCAGTCCTGGGAACAGCTAAGATACTGCGCAGGACCCTCAAGCTCCCAGGCCTCTGGTAGAGGACCCGAGCTTGAAGGATTGACTGCCCGCAGGGGCGAGTGGGGATTTTTATATATATATTTAATGTCAGTGCTTCCAAGCTTTAAACACTGAATGGTTGTACTCTCACTCCATATTGTTGTTGATCTGACTCGTATGTCATTGTCATGAGACACTCTCACAAACAAAATCACGGTTTAGTAACACAGTAACGCAGTGTGCTAAAGGGAAATTAACAGTAATCTAATTACTTTTTTGCTATAGTAATCCCTTACTTTACTCATTACTTGAAAAAGTAATCGGATTACAGTATTTCTGCTTATCTCCGCTGTCCACTGGGTAGCCATGGCTCAGGAGGTAGACAGGTCATCAACTAATTGGAAAGTTGGTGGTTCGATCCCTGGCTTCTCCAGTCAGCACATGAAGTAGATAGAAAACACAAAGATGTAGAAAAATGTGTGTGATCACAGGTAAATGAGGGATGCTGTATAAAACACTTTGTGTGCCCAAGCACAGTAGAAAAGCACCACATAAAAATCAGCCCGTCATAACCTCTGAACTTGTTTTTGATCGTGTTTGAGAATAGACCAAAGCATGGACAAGCTCATTTTTATTAAATTGCCAGGCCCAGCTCCACTCAGCCCTCTCGGATTCATGGAGGGCTGTGGTGAAATATCGATCTGAGGCCTGAGCTGACCGCTGCACAGATGACAGTAACTAAATGATGAGTCTTTCGATAGAATCCCTGAAGAGGGTATTTAAAACAGATATCTGCTGTCTTCCGGCCAGAACTAAGTGGCCTCGGAGATGTTAACTCTTATCTATGATGTATCAAGGTGGATTCGTGATTCCTAGCCAAGTGTTATAGCCTGTGTTCTAGCGCCCCAGGTTATATTTTCGCAGACGTGTTCGAGCTGCAGACGTGTTCCTCAGATCTGCCTTTTTCCTCCACTCTCCTCCCATCTACCTGTCAAACACTGCAAGCTCCTGCAGTACAAGCCAACACAAATGCCTGGTTGCTGCTGATGGATAGAGACAGCTATAGTGCAAATTCAAATGTGTGAGCACACACTCACACACACACACACTGTTTATAGAAGGTGCAACCAGAGCCCTGGAGCAGATTAACGACTTTACTTACCAATTAGCCCACTCAGCAGTAGAGGAAATGGCTCTAACTGGCCTTCTGCTTCCTTTCTTCTGTGTTTGTGCTTCCCCCTATGTAAGTATGAGCGTGTCGGCTCTGTCTGATCTAATTCTGGAGTGTTCGCTGCTCCCTGACAGCTGCCTGCTGGCCAGTGGCTGTCACATGTTGCCTTCACTTCCTGTTCATGTTAAAGCTCTTCAGAGGCAGAACAGGTCTGGAAGCCGGGGAGGGGGGTTACAAGTTGGATGTATATAAATGTGTTTGTGTGTGCCGTGTGACACACAGTCACACAGCAGTGGATCTTTTCCAGTATTTGATTATTAAATTATTATTGACCCTGCAAGACAGAATCTTTACTTTTTCCACTGGAAGTTTTTCAAAAGCCACATTTGTAGTGACCTAAATAGCAGATCTCACACCTAAGCCAATCATGTGCTAGCTGCTAAAAAATATAGAAGCAGCTTCCTCTTTTAGCATTTCAAAAAGGTGTTTTTTTTTATTGCAGGTAACCAGTGTTGGGTATATTACTTTTAACAGTAACTTACCACATTACACTGTAACAAAATACTTTAAAAAAGTCTTCAGAACCTACTGAGAAAAGCAATTTGTTTGTGTAATGAGCACTAGTGGTGTGCAATACTGCAAATACCAAGTACCGAGTACCAAGTAAATACAGGGCCAGTATTACTTGTACTAATACTGATACTATTACTTTTAATTTGTCATGATTTATGAGATGAATCATCATCACTTTGCCAAATCTAAACACAATTTAATGGAGTAGGAATGCATGTGGATGTCAGATAGAAAGAAAAAAGTTGTCGTGTGAATAGGTGAATGGGCCAAGTTGTATAAAGTGCTTTGTGTCACGGGCTGCGACGGCAGACCGTGGAGTTGTAGAGAAAGTAGGGCCCAAACGCGAGACTCAAGTGAAGGACGGTGGATTTATTTATGGCGAGTGGACAGAAACGACAACTATATACAATTCAAGCACTGTGACTCCTGTGGCGATTCCTCTAAGAATCCCACACAGTGCATGTGTCCATAGCAGTGAAAAGGTGACAACTGCAAAAACCCAATTCCACTCCGTGATTTCCCCTCGTGACGACGTTCCTGACTCCCGACTCAGGTTCGACTTAGTATAATCCCGCGCCGACTGGGGCTCCGCCACCTTCTTAAATAAGACGCCCCTCATGAAGCCATCAGCTGCAGCTGGTGAGGGCTAATGGGCGGCAGGTGCGGCAGTCCCCAGTGCGGGAACACTTCCGGGTCGCAGTCCCCTCAGCGACCCCAAAACATCCGGGAGCACCCAGGGAGAAAGGACAAAAAGGGAGAGAAAACCACCATAACATATGGAAAAACATACAAGAAATACATGAGCTCTGGGTCATCAGACCCAGACCATGACACTTTGAGTGCTCAGATAGAGTAGAAAAGCACTATGTAAGAACCAGCCCAACACATTTACCGAACCACTGTGATTTTCACTTTCCATAGATATAAGTTAACACATCTTTCAGCTTTTCATGTATTCAAAGACCTGGAATGTAAATGTGCCTGTCTTTACAGAACTTTGAGTTAACGTCTGTTGATTGCACATGTTGACAACATAAAAAGGAAATTACATTCAGATATTTTTAAATATAGTTGTTTCTATTTGGGGTAATTAATTAATTTCCAATAAAATAACTTATTTTAATGTAGTAAATTAAAACAATTCAGTTGGTTGAATATATTCATTGAATTTCTATGTAGAATCAGCTGTAACAACTACGATGAGCAATAACTAATGCAGTCATGACTGAAACATTACTTTCACCACTGTAAGAGCTACCTGGTTATTCTTTGCCTCTCTGTCTCTGACTGTGACAGTGGGCTCTGTCTAATTACTGGGGTCTGTGTTCAATCTTCCTCTCTTCATTTCTTTGCTGTTTGTTCTGGGCAAAACCCTCTTTTTCATGGTCTTTTGTGTCTTTATACAAGTCGGTGGTGTTTCCACAGTAGAGAATTTCCTTCCAGCATGTATCGTTGTTTCCAGTTTTTTCCTTTCACATCCCTGAAGCATAATGCTTTGCTTTCTCACTCACTGGAGCCTACTGGCGGCTCAGTGCCACTGAGTCGTGTGGCCGCACAACTAAACACAATGAAGCAAACTATGAATACATGGGAGGAGTGGTGTTTGCACAGACATGTCTACTTTCTGATGAATGGGAAAAAACTACTGAACTTATTGGAAGTAAAGTATTGACCCTATGGTGCTAGTATCGGTCTGATATCACCATTATTTGGCTCAGTCGGCCCACCCCTAATGAGCACCTCTTAGTGGTTCTGCTAGTATAACCTTTAAACTTACTGACTGTGCTACCCATATCAGTAGCATTTCTTTAGAGTCGCAACTTTAAACCTCCTAGGACCTGGCGTCCACATATGTGGACATCACATTTTGGGTTATTTAGACCAAAATACTCAATTTTGCTCTACAAGGGCCTGATGTCCACTTACGAGGACATAATGCTGCCACTGTTCTATCAAAATTCTAACAAATATCCTCATTTGTGGCTCTCATTTTTCTTAGAAACAAAAATCAGGTAAAATAAAAATAACATTTGATAATTCTTTGTTTTTACATTCATCAGGCCCCAATATGCCCAAAGATCAAAGAGAAATTAAAAATGCATGCTCTGGAAGGGGTCGGGTCTTAGGAGGTTAAATGAGCTAAAAGCTCTCTTTCAGAGCTGTAGCGTCATTATTCTCTTCTTCAGTAGGCCGTGCCACAATTGTTATGGAGCTATTTTTAGCTCGCTGGTACTTCTCCAAATATGAAGTACGACAGAAATCTGTATGTTATTCTATAATATCCTGCTTTTGTTTTCTTACACGTTTTACATAATGTGACTGTTTCCGTGACATGCAGCCTATCCTGTCAGAGTTTCATTTTTGTGGGCTTCTGTCACATCATCGTAATCTCAGGAATGCCATAATTGATATTCCACAATACATCTGCAGAGGAGGATATGTTCAGCTCTCTTAATGGTGACAAATTTAAAGGAGACAAACTTTTTGACTACAGAAAAAAAAAAATCAGATCTGCATTTGTTGAATTAGAGAGCAGGTAGAAGCAAAAAAAATAAAAATCCTCTGAGAGCTGCTCTCTCTGTGGTGCAGAGAAGCTTGAAAAGCCACTGATACACTTCCAGTGTAATATAAGCTCAGCCAGAGTTAGCAGTGCTCAGGCAAGTCATGCTTCCCAGTGACTCATATGCTTAATTTTCATTTCAACAGTTTGCAGCGACTGTGTTACACAAACACAGTGGTGTGTTTACTACAATAAAGAAACTCATTAAGACATCCATGATCATAACAGATGCAAGTTTGTTCTGTGCATATGTTGGCAGCACAAAGGATCAAAAACGACTTCAGAAATTTACAGACTGCACCAATCTGATGTTCATTTCAGAGCTCTCTCTCGCTGAGACCCCCCCCCCCCTCCCCCTCCCAGTTTGATTTTAACTAGCGTGTTATCAAGTGGGCGGATATAAAGCTGAGAAAACTGAGGACAGGGGGGGTGGGGGGGGGGGGGGGGAGAAATAAAAGTAATTAAAAGAAGACTAGAGACACTGCTCAAAGAATTGACCACTAGAATAGGAAACAAATTGCATCTGCAACACAATCTGAGCCAAGGACCAATGTAAGAGACATGTAAAGTCTAGCTGGTACCGTGTTCTCATCATATTCGTCTTGGGATACTTGGAGTTTGTGAGTGTTGCAGGTGTAATCACTCTCACACACTGATATTTGCAGAAAAAGTCCTGTGAACAACTAAGTACACCCCATGATTCTGCAGCTTGGAGAACCTCCTTTATTGCAGTAACACAAAGTAAGCCTCTTACATTACTGTGGAAGAATAGTGCCCTATGCTTCAGTTCAGTGAGCTCCATTTATGCATAGGTCTCTGAGGTCAAACAACAGCATTTCAGTCAGACGGCAGTCTGGACTTGGACTGGGCTTTTCCACCACCCTGAGTCTTTTGTGTGTGGGTTCACTGTCCTGTTGTCCTGCTCAGCAGAGCAAAGGGCCTGAACATTGTAACTACACAGATCTAAAACATCATCTTTAGATAAACATTTAAATGTATTTTGTTTTCATAGAGCATTTTAGATTTATAACCACCACATAATGCAGAATTAAAATTTCTAGGGTGAAGTTTAGTGTGATGATAAGCAGCTGGATAAGCAAGTTCCAGTTCTAGCTGCACTTGATGAGACGGGTCGGGGGAATGAGTTATCACTACTGCTGACCTTCAAAGTGTTCTGTTTATCGCTCCACTCCAAGGTTCTTACATGTCTCAAGTGTTTTAGTTTACATTAAAAAAATATCTGCTTGACTCCTGCTAACACTCTGGGTTCTCCTTTCTGTCAGACCAGCACCAACTGCTGCTACCAACTACGATCAAAACCTCATGCCATTCATTTGAGGAAGTGAGTCATTTGAAGAACCTGGTAATTTAATTGGAAACTGCAAATTATTAATTTGAGGGAACAAATTGCTACTTTGTGCACGCAATTATAAAAAATTGTACCCTTGACACCTGATGGGCTGTGTACTTTTCAGCCTCTCTGTCTCGCTTTGATAATTAGCTGAGTGAAAGTGCAAAAAGACACAGCACTTTGATATTAACATGTCTGCAGACTGTGATTTTTTTGCTAGGTTTGCACTTCCATTGAGCACTAGATCTATTTATATGATATAAAACTGAGAGTCAGATTTGACTGATATTGCATAAGGTCGGCAAAGAGCTTAGAACAAGCTTGAATCATGCAGCTCTGTTTCTCCTGAGCTCTCTTTCTCTAACCAGTTCCCTGTTTTCTTCCTCCTTTCTGTCCTCCCTGTGGGTATTCTCCTACCTCTCAACGATCCCAGCCGCTCCTGTGCTGTCTGCTTGACAGTGCTCTGTCAAGCCCCAGCATCATCTTCCTCCCCTTTAGTTGCCATAGAAACCGATGGCTGTGGAAAAGTACAAGTGAGTGGATTGTCTGGGTAAAGGACAGCGATATTTGGCCATGCCACACTGCGAGGCAGCTGTGAAAAAGGGTCTGAGGATCCTTGGTGTTATCCGAAACAACAAAGAAATTTATTTATTTTTTGGTGGTGGTGGTGGGGGCGGGTCTACTGCTGATGTCCAGATAATCAGAAGGTTCTGGAGGTTTTAGAACATTAAAGTATGAAGTAATAACAGTAATAACACTTTAGCCATTCCCTTCCACCCAGACATCCAGGAACAGCAGAAAGTACACGGGCGGTTTAAATGTTTCAGGCACAGTCAGGCTTGTTTTGTATCGGACAACCATTGCATGTCTACAGCTAGGAAACTAGAGCTTAGCAGCCCAATACTCTCCCATTTTTCTGTCACATGTTTCCACTAAATAAATATGAGTAGGGTAGAACTGCGTATGATAAGATAAGATAAGATAACTCTTTATTGTCATTGCACAGTCATACATAGTACAGTAGTACAATGAAATTGGAAAAAACTGTCCTACGTCGGCACTACATATAACACAACACGACACGATATGACACATCACAACGTAACAAACAACACAACACAGTATATTAACTTAGTATAAAAAAGAAGAATAAGTGTATGTGTATTGCACACTGTTATTATTGCACATTAATTATTATTGCACCTTGTTATAAATATAAATATTATTGTTATCGTTTTAAACATTGTTACCTCCCCCTAAAAAGTCCAGGGAGGTATCCAGTCAAGATAAGATGATCAAGATAAGAAAAATAATCTGCTAAATTACATTTGCAACACCAAAAACAATTCTGGAGGGAGATGCAACACAAGCTTGCACATTACAACGTTGCTGTTAAGCTGAGCATTGCAACTGTTTGTATGTGTTTTGCTCGTAGATATAAAAGATGGACATAGGCAACAATTTATTAGTAAGGTTCCATACTGAAGCCTCACCATCTCACAGTCTTGTTTTTATGCTGGCTCTTACTGAGGGGTACTGCAAGCTCAGAGTGGATTTGTCAGTCATCTAAAAGGATTTCTGATCAGTAACAGGGACCATAATTTAACTAATTAACAATTCTGTGTATTCATTTCAAGACTTGAAAAGAGCAATTAAAACATGCATTCTGAGGGCTGGTTGAGCTGACCAGGCAGAGCAGATGACCCACATGCCGTAAGGCTCAAGTGTCATTTATGCCCCCACAAAAATGTGTCCGTCTGCGTATGTTGGACAGCAAACAAAACTTGGTCCAGTGTAGTCCTCCGAAATCCCATCACAGATCGCTGTGAATGGGAGAAACAGGAAAACAACATTAAAATAAATGTCAGCTCTTCTTTCCAGCTGGCTGATGAACCGACACCAGCACAAGTGAGACCAGCACAGACTGGTTCCAGATACTGATAGTATTCATACCAGTGTTAGTACTGGTAGGAATACTACTCTGATATACTTGCATAGTGACTATCTTTCCTCACTCACGATGTGAGCCAAGTTAACATACACCTGACTGTGGTTTGTTGTTCTCTGCCAGACAGTGAATATCCAACTATCGCATTAGTGTGGGGAGCAGTTTGATACACACCCAGGGCACTGCTGGAAAAGTGTAAGCCTGTTATGTCGAATTTCACAGCATAAATAAAGGTTTCGAGCTTTGCCACCAAAGCTTTTGTAACACAACAACAGTCATCGCAGTGGTCCCACTCCTCTGCGTTTATCCTTGCACTGCAGGCAGCTGGGTTTTGGGGAGATATGCTGTAAAATCGAAGCTCAAATTTTAGCCGCCTGTCAGTCACTGGTTTGTTGTAAGTTCTCGCTGAAAGGAAAGCAAAGCCTGTTTTTTTTTCTTTGTTCAAAGACTCAAAAAGAGTCTTTGAAGAAGCATTAGAGCAGCAAGCAGGAAGGGAAAAGAGCGCAACATAAAGAGCATATGTTATTAACACAGGCAAAATAGGAGGTAGGCAATCATGAGCTAACTGGCTAACAGAGCAGAAATGAACAAATTAAATGGAGAAAAGGGGCTCCTTACTTTTATCGAGTTGCAGCTAGGTGTGACATGTTGCTCTCATTCATAAAAGCTGCTGATGGCAGTGAAGTCTCATCAGTGCCTCACAGGCTACACATTTGTTATGCAACCACACAAGCCTATTTAGGGCATCTTCAGAGGGACGGGATCATCAATAATGAATGGCTTGCCCCTGTTTCAGAATACGCTGGTTTAATTTTGATCACACACTCACAGTCGGAGTGTGCACATTGTCTGAGAGCTCATTTACCAAACACTGCCTGCATCGCAAGTGTGTAGCAGCCATGCCCAGAGCACACACATGCTGCATTTACAATTTCACAACATATGAAGTTGTGATGTAACTGTCGCTTGTCCTGTTTCCGCGTCTTCATTTCCCCCCCGCCGTTCTACAGGAACGCTGAAATAAACAGAGCACTTCAGTTACAGACAACGAGACGTCACTTTCACGTATTTGCAGCAGGGTGCGCTTGAAAACAGAAATGTTTGATGCAGCAGCCTAAACAGAATGAGTTTAAAGTAAGATGTTGATAGATGTGCAGAAAAGGCTTCAGAGAGGATGATGAATTATACATGGGGTATATGCACACTGACTGCATGCCAGTGTGTCTAGGGCTCCCAAATGTTTTAGATTTTCAGAGAAAAATGCCATAACCATTTAGAGTCATTACTGTTTCAAAAAGGTTACAGCATGTGGTGGGGAAAGAAATCAGCTTGCAGCTAGAGAGTTTCAGAATAATTCACGGATGTAAATGTGAGCTGAAATTCATCGATGTCTTGCTGAAGAATTGAGTTTAAAGCAGCATGAAATGGGATTTTTGCTGAAAGAACTTGGAGATGTACGAATGACTCCCACAGACTGGTTCAGGTTCAGTCTTTTACTACAGGATGACTCTTGCATGTGTCAGCGTTAATAAGTGGTGCTCGAGTTCTCTAAATGCTGACTGCAGGAGCCTCGCTCCGTCCTGTCTTCCTTCTTGTTTTGCTTGAAATTGGAAGATACTTTTTTGGTAAAGTTACAAAAATTCAAGTTTCTCATAGCTCGGTGCTTCCAGTATGTGATGATCAACTGAGTGGTGAAACTGTTAAACAGTTTAAGAGTCCAGGTTTCTTTTGATTTGTCATTAGAACAGTGGTTCATTGCAGACTAGTTGCAGTTTGGACAAAATTTAAAAGCTGGAGAAAAATGTAAAAAATAAACAGGAAATCTCAAACTTGAAGATGACAAAACTAAAGATAACTAAGAAAACTGTGGACTCAGCTGGGTCCAGCCCCAAACACATTTCACTTCAATCTAGTTCAGTTTAATTTACATAGCACCAGATCCCAACAACAGCTGCCTCGAGGTCCTTTATAATGTTAAGGTAAACACGCTCAAATGTTAGAAAGAAACCCCAACAATCAGTCAAACCCTTATGTGCAAGCACTTGGTGACAGTGGGAAGGACAAACTGTCTTTTAAAAGAAGAAACCACCACAGAACCAGGCTCAGGGAGGGGAGGCCATCTGCCACGACCGCTTGGAGGTGAGGGGAGGGAGACAGGACAAAAGGCACACTGTGGAAGAGAGCCAGAGATTAATAATAACTGAACTACTTTTAGTAAACACTGAATATGGTCACATGTACAAATTCACACATAGAAATGATGCTTTTCTTCATAATAATAAATGCAGAGTGGTATATAAAGATATAGAGAGGGGCAAGAGGTGAGTGAGAAAGACAGACTTCTTCTTCAGTTCGGTGCAATTAGACACACTCTGGATTAAAACTGGTAAAATCAAGCAGTTCCGGGTCAGCTGCTCTTGAGCTATAGCTGAATCGTCACTGGCAGCAGCCCTCGCAGTGACAATTACTTTAATTTCACACAGACGGCCTCTTTTTCGCTCACGTACCTCACTCTGCAGTCTGTGAACATTCATAAATGTGACAGTATTGCTGTGAGAAAAATGCATGTACCTGTCTGTGAGAGGGAATATGAAGAGGGGGTATGTAAGTGAAAGAGAGAGAGGGAAAGAAATAAAGTGGGGGAGGAGAGGCAACGATAAAGTGTGTTGGATTACAGGGTGACATTGAAAGAAGCCTCTCTGTCCCTTTTCACTCCATCTTTCTATCCCATGATTCACTCTCTGTGCACTCTTCACTTCCCACACATCATCCATCTCAACATACTGACTCTCGCCCCATCTCAATTTTTCCCCATCAGTGAGGGTCCCCCAGCCATCCAGTGGCATTGCACGAGTACCTGTCAGCACTCGGGAGCGTCAAACATTTTCCCAAGGTGGGCGTGAATTAGATCATTGTCCTTCGACACAGCGGCGTACAGGAGGACGGCCTGGGGAGGGGTGAGGAGAAGGAATGTGGAATGAAAATGAAAGGTGAACTAAAAGGAATCGGGAGGGAATGAGACGACAGCGAAGAAGGAAGAGAATTGGAAAATAGGAGAGGATGAAAAGAGGGTAGGAGGAGAAAAACTGCAATGGTGGATAGAAAAGATGATAAGTCTTCAAAGGAGAAGAATAAGGATGGAATAAAGATTAAAACGAATGGTGGCAAGGAAAGGTGAGAAGACGAGAGGAGGGAAAGGAGAGGAAATGAGGAGAAAATGATGAACAATTGGAAAGAGCAGTTTTGAAAGAAGGTTAGGGGAGCTGAGCAGACAAGAAATAAAACGAGCAACAATGACAGGATGAAAAATAACAGGTATTACTTTGAGGAAGAGACTATGGGGGGTGTAAGATTAAAGGATAAAAAGAAAGGTAGATAAAGGAACATGGATCAGAGATGTGTAGATGGAGTAAAGAGTAAAGACACAGACATCAGATCATCTGCTGGTGTGTGGATTGCTGTATGGCAAGTGGGCCATCACCATCTTGATTTTTCCCCTTTTTTTGGAAATAGACATGAACATATTTGGACGTTTTGGGACAGCTGGTGAATTATCAGCTAGTTACTAAGGTGCAACCATAATACAGTGTAATTAATTCAATTCAATTTTATTTATACAGCGCCAAATCACAACAACAGTCGCCTCAAAGTGCTTTATAATGAACAGTAGATCCTACAATAATAGGTACAGAGAAAAACCCAACAATCATATGACCCCCTATGAACAAGCACTTTGGCGACAGTGGGAAGGAAAAACTCCCTTTTAGCAGGAAGAAACCTCCAGCAGCACCAGGCTCAGGGAGGGGCGGGGCCATCTGCTGTGATTGGTTGGGGTGAGAGAAGGAAGACAGGCTAAAGACATGCTGTGGAAGAGAGACAGAGGTTAATAACAGTTCCAGTAATTGGCATTTAGATGCTGATTAATCCTGTTTCAGTGTCAGTGGATATTTTAGTACCTACAACAAAAGCGCCCTTTGAACATCGGGGACTATGCTTCCCTAAGCCTTTTGGTCCTCTTTCTCTGCCCTCTCCATTGCATCCACCACCAACCTCATCTGAGTTTTCTTGGCTTTCTGGTGAAGGAAACAAACGAGAATCAAAGTAAAACTGCTCTCACCTCCTAAATTGTCCTGTACAAGTGAATCTCCAGTGGGTACTTTAATGGTGAATTTAATAAGGTCACCTTTCTGGAAAAAGACATATGTACTGTACACACAACTCTAGTATTATGGTTCATAATACTATATATTATTAAAGGGCACTATTTGGCTGCTGTTTTTGCAGAGACATTTTAAAAGCCATAGACAGCAGTCTGGCATATTTGCCTGTTGCTCTGAAAGAACTGCCTGGATTGCTGAAATTTTCTGTCACATGGAGATCTTAGTTTAGGGGGACATTCAGCGAATGGCTTGAGCTGGATTCTTCCATATCTGCAACCGGCTCTGAAGTACTTTGAATTACCATGAACTTTGGAAGTCTCCCAAAGTTCACTGCAGCATTAAAGGAAAGGACACACTAAATATATCTTGTAGGAATGAAATTCAAGTACATTTGTGACTTGTTGTGGCTACTTTTCCAGAATTACTTTTGTAAGGTCAGACACTGATGTTGGACAAGAAGGCCTGGCTCACAATCTGCTCTAATTCATCCCAAAGGTGTTCTAACAAGTTGAAGTCAGGCCAGTCAAGTTCTTCCACACCAAACTTGCTCATCCGTGTCTTTATGGACCTTGCTTTGTGCACTGGTGCAGTCATGATGGAACAGGAAGGGGCCATCTCCAAACTGGAAGCATGAGAATGTCCAAAATGTTTTGGTATGCTGAACCATTAAGAGCTTATTTCACTGGAACTAAGGTGCAGAGCCAGCGCCACACCATAATTCCCCCTCCACTAAATTTTGAACAAGGCACAATGACTCATCCATCAACGTTCCAGATTTAGAAGCAGAGAACACATCTCCACTGCTCTAGAGTCCAGTGGTGGTGTGCTGTGGAATATTTGGCTTAGGGAGGAAATTTAACAGCTGGACTTGCACAGGTGGTACCACACTGGATTTCACTGAGTTCCTGAGAGCAAACAATTCTTTCACAAATGTTTGTGGAAGCAGTCTGATAACACTTAAGGACATCAAGAGAAACAATGAACAGTTCACTGCAGCCACTGTCTCTACTGTTCATGCTGTATTTTTGGTCTTTCGTGTTGTTTTCATACTGATACCATTTCTGTTGAAGTCTGCCTTCACTCCCTTTGTGAAGGGAGTGAAGCCCACTTGTTAACCCAAGCAGCATTCAGCCGACACATAGGTCATCCACCTCAAGCGGAGTGCAGCTGGAAACCCATTTTAGCAAGCTTGGGAACAAAGAAAATAATCATTCAAACTGACACACATCAAAAACTATTCTTTTACTTAATTTTATTTCTCAGAAGTTGATACTGTTCATCTGGACGTAGTGGTTTCAGTGGGAGAAACATTAATTTTATTTATTTATTCTTTTTATTTATTGCCACTGTATCAAAATACGATAGGGTTTGGTTTAGGATTACCACCTAAGACTTAGCCCTCAGAAGAAGTTAAAAAAATCATCATTGGACCTGTTACAGCCTCCATTTTCTTCTAAATAAATCTATATAGGTGTATTTAATCTGTAACAGATGGCAAAATCTAGAGCAAATGTAATGGTGTAACACGTAATTTACATCATATCGTTAGCTTCATAGCATAAGTGCCTAAGTCATTTTTTGGTCAAATTGAAAATATCAATTAAAAATATGCATGTGATATTTAGAAAATTAGTTTTGTCTTGTTTTCCGAAAACACAAAAAAATGACTTAGGCACTTATGCTATGAAGCTAACGATATGTATATACAGTGGCACTCAAAGATAAAGATAATCAACAAGCTTATCTGCACTGTTATGAAATGAAGAAGAAATGAATCTGCTTGATGCCAGTGTTCAGTACCAGGATGCTGATAGTGTCGTCTGAATATTAAACACTCTACCAGGCTGGAACAACAATCACCCATATCAGCATTACAGGCCTGATATCAGATGCAACAGCAAACAAAGAGTTGAATCTGTTTCCACGACGTTCTGTTTGCCTTTGAAAGAAAGACTTTTATTGTTCCACATTATCAGATGACAGCCTGGGAGCTTCAACCAGTTCTGAACTTGCAACAACACGTAAACTTTCAAAAAATACAAAAGCAACTTTTTTCTTGAGCAGTTTTTTATATGACTCAGTCATACTTTATATGACTAAGTCATATAAAGTATGACTGAGTTAGTATGGCTTAGTCAACAGGTACTGATACCCACTGAAAATATTATTAGGTTATATATTGTAAGAAGACTCATGTATAATCTTTATTTATGTGCGCATAAACTCTTGCCATTACTCCAAACCTTTAGTATGTATTACGTTAGCTGAGGAGGGAAGATTTAAAATGTATTGGCATGGTGTTGCTAGCACCAGGCTAATAAACCTCTTAATTTCCTACTACTGATTTATGTAGGGATGGGTTATAAGCAACCAGTTTTACAAAACGTTTCAGTGTTTGGAACACCCAAACATCAAGAAAACACAAAAACCCCAATGAACGAGATTTAATATAAAAGGTAAAATATTGAATATAGGACTAAAGCAAAACCATTTCTGGTTGACTTTTAAGGTGGCTTTATTCTTACTTACAGGATCAGTCTTTTAGTATTGGACAGTCACTGCCATCTTCTATGAAGATGATCTGTGGGGTACCTCAGGGCTCTGTACTCAAACTCACCTGTTTTCTTTTTATGTTACCTGTTTATGTCATGTGGACCAAGGCAGGTGAACTCAGTCACAGACTTGGAAGGGCAGTTCAGTGCGTTTATTTGAAGAGTGCTATACAAGTACAGTTGTATTATTATTATTGTTGTTGTAAGGTTGCCAGAGTAATGAGTTCAGAAAGTATGATTGGCAAAAAGGAATATTTGTTTATATAGACATCAACAGAAGTGCTTGATTATTCTGAATATATGAATTCCTGCTTTGTAACTATAAAAAAACAAACTCTTCCCTCTTTTCTGGAGCAGAGTGATCTCCAGTGGTGGACGGTCAAATTAAAAGTGACTGTAGCTCAAATTTATTGGTAAACAGGACAAGCTGACATTTCCAACATAGAATTTGTTGTAAAACATTCCTTCACATTTTACATTCCCACTCAAACAATACAACTCAGCGCAATAAGTGCAATTAATATAAGTTGGTGACAAGACTCTATACCATGTTATAACGTGCTTTAATAAGACTCTAAGACTTAAAAGATTACATCAACTTCAGTAAGGTACTGTTTGTGTTGTATCAGCTTATTCTTATTCATATGAAAATATCAGTATTCATTACCATCATATTTTTTTATTAGAGAATCCATAACAAAAGACAACAAACAGTCACTGGAACAAAAGGAAACTTTGTCCTGGGGCTGTTTTCTTTCACCACATTGTTTAGCCTTGAAATATACACAAGGTAGTATCAAAAGCATCCGTCTCATTACACACACACACATACACACACATTACAAGCCTACCTGTGTGCTGTGGAAAGCCACAGTCAGACTACTTTTGTATCAGCTTGGGTGCTGATTCACAGTGTGCGTCACCGCTTATTCGCATTCCTGGAGACTGAACAATGTCTGTGTTTATCATGACGATATGTAACACACAGGGGGGCCTCCTGCCAGGAAAAGCAATAAAGATTAGCTGTAATTGGAGAGGATTGAGTGGAAAATGTTGTTGCTTTTTAAGGACAAAAGGTTGGGTATTCATACAGATTTGGCAAATGTCAAGTCGGCTACTGTTGGTACACCCTAAAATTACCCCAAATCTCCTGTGTCTTGTTCTGTGTTTACATCTTTGAAAAACAAAAAACTCACAGTCCCACCAGGAGTCACAAAAAATAAGATGCGATTTAAGCTAACGTTAAAATCTCCACAGATTCAACAAAGCTTTACGGTGACAGTGGAAGAATTTTTCCAGTCATAAAACAGATCCAGGTCTGAACCACTTTTTGTATCCAAAGTACACTTCTAGCTGCCAACTTTACTAACAAACCTTCCAAGCACAGTACAAAAAGAACATTTGCTTTCCAACAAGGTGACATCTCAGGGAGCACTTGCAAACAGGCTATGTATCGCTGCAAAAAAGTATTTTCAGCGTGTTAGTGGAGCACCACCGCACGGTAGCAAATACTAATGTTACCTGATAGACTCAAGTAGAAGCAGACTGTTTATATTATGATGCAGACCTGGCCAGTGCATGTGCACGCACTTTCTTTACGAAAACTAACTGATAAGGTAGATTATAGACTGATGAAGGTGGACAACTATGGGTATCTGTAATCATATTAAGTTTCTCAGTCATGCTATATTGTAATGTATAACTGTATTCAATTTGACAGGTACTTTACTACTTGTCTTGCAAAGTTTCTTCAGTTATCCGCACACCAGGTGGATAAAAAGGGAAAAAAATTCTTCCTGTTGCACCACAGTCAGCTGATTTAAGTTAATGTGCAGATGGAGGAACATGATGGAGCGGTCACAGCTTTGTGGAGTGGCGATACGGGCACGCTTATTTTTATTGCACAGAAGGGTAAGAATGCGATGGTGAAACTGTGTCCAGGATGTAAAAAACATAAACCTGCTATTACAACTTCAGCTCTTTTCAAGCATCTGCATAGATCCCATGCTAAGGCAAAGCTAGACGAGAACCCAGAATCATGCAGGTCTGTACATTTTTCTACAGGTGGTGGTGATTTAGTGTCAGCTTTGTGTGAAAATGTGTGAAAAATAAAAGATTGTACACGTGTCCTTATTAGGATAGGGATTGTGTTGGTGTGGGGGACTGTAGCCTATTTATATTGCTAACTGCTACTTATGTGACAGTGCGTTTCAGGTCATTTTGCACTGTAACAAGAAAGTAATGTAACAAGTAGTGTAACAAATTCCTAATTTACTGCACTAGATAAGGTCTAATACATTACTTTTTTCCTGTAATAACCCAACACTGGTTGTGACCTACTGTTTTCTGACTTAGGATTTGTTGTTGTTTGTGAAGTAAAGCTAAGGTAATGTTGCCCAAGCCTTCTACTTTTGAGCCTACTTTAAAAACATGTCTGAATTTAAAAAATAAACAAAAAATAAACAAAAAACAAAACTTAGATATGAATGTGCAGACAGTTTTGAAAATTAACAGAAATCTCGCTGCAACACAGCCAAGCTAGTAGCCCCCGAAAGACGATGGCGAATTAACCGGTGCACCATTATGAGGACAGTCAAAAGTCATTTCAGTTTGATGGTTGGTTGCATTCATTAAAAACGGGGCTAAATCAAATAGAAAATGAGGCTCAGAGGCACACATAAGACGGGCTGATCTGAAAGATGGTGCATGTTGGCTCTGTGCTCACTGCTCTGCTGCAAAGAAGGAGACCTGCTGATGCCAGACTTATCAAATAATATGAATGAGAGTAATCCCGGTTATGGATGCCTGACGACCACGCTACATGGACTAGTTGGTATCTAACATCAGTGCTCATCTTAGAGCTTTTCCTTCATAACATAGGAGTGTTGTGGCATTTATTGATGACAGCATAGCATGCAGCATAACGCACACACACCTTTAACATCTGTTAAAACTGGCACAGATAACGGTATGAGGGGGGTTAAGCAGATTAAAGTGTCTTTTAATCCCATGGTTGGATGCTCACATCTTGCGCACTTTTTGCGAGTGGGAATTCCTCCCACTGAAGTAAACAGCATCACAGCACTCGCACATTTCCTCCTTAGATCTACCACGAGCCACTATTAGTGCTCAAGGTGAAGATATGAAAGTCATATTAGGGAAATCATACCAACTGCTGTGTGTTAGAATAAGATTCTATATAACCAATGCATTAAAGTGCATCTCAAGCACTGAGAGGGATTTTAATGAAGGCAGGACATTGATGGGGCCCAGCTTCACCTTCTTCTTTACCTGATCTTATAGTGTTTGAAACAGAAACATGTCTGTTCACTTGTCTCCAGTTTTGTTTAGAGCAATTTCATGGTTCTTCACGGTGCATGAACCGCAAAAAGTATTTGATTATTTGATTAACACCTGCTGCCAATATCTATAAAAATAAATCCTGCCATTGTAATCATGAAAACGTTGTATCTTTAGTTGCCAAACTGGTTCTGGGCAACATATATTCCCAGATTAATTTACCTGCAAAGTGCTTTGCTGTCTCAGTTTACATTATTCAGAAACTGCCATTTGGCTACTGGCAGAAGATAATCCCAGTATAACAACAACATTATCTCATGCAAAAAAGGAACTGTGCTTTTCACACAAACAAAGGAGGTACGTCATTGGCTGAGACACAGCTGTGCCTGCTGTTGCAGGCCTATCGCTGACCTTGATGGTGCAAGGAAGGTTGAGTCAGCTCAGCTGCTGGACTGCTGTTATCATAGGCAGACACGGTATAACCTGTGTGTGTGTGTGTGTGTGTGTGTGTGTG
>NW_024582602.1:685861-717200 GCF_018398535.1 Haplochromis burtoni
TGTGTGTGTGTGTGTGTGTGTGTGTGTGTGTGTGTGTGTGGTGTGTGTGTGCGCACCCAACTGGCCTCCTGCCTACATTAGAGGACATAAATGTCACATAAATACATTTGATCGCTGTTTTGTAGACCTCGTGTTTTCGTTACCACTCAGCTAAAAGGGAAGAAAAACACTAGAATTTTCAGAAGGATTTACTTCATTCTTCTCACCCATGTATGCACAGTACTGGACAAAACACACAAAGACGATGCAAAAAACAGATTTTGAGAGTTTTGCTATACTATTAAAAATAAAAGAGCACACTCTATAATATGACACTTGCTGTTCAGCTCTACTCCATTCTACTTCTATCAGTTCAATTCAGTTCTCCTATATAAGCAGACATTTGCAATAACAGTCAGCTCAAGGTGCTTTAGGTAAACCTCAACAGTCAAAGCCCTATAAGTAGTCACTGGGAAACAGTGGGAAGGAAAAACTACCTTTTAACAGGATGAAACCTCCAGCAGAGCCAGGTTCAGGGACAAGAGAGGGAGTGTCATGGCCCCGGGTCTTGAACCCCGAGTTTAAAGTTGTATGGGTTTGTGATTTCTTTTGGGTTTGTGTGTATCGTGTTTTTCTCTTGCTCTCTGTTATTTGTGCTCTTTTCACTATGTTCCTCCAGTCCTCTCCTCTCAGTGTAAGCTGCTTCTAGTTTTATTTTGGTCATCTCTGATCTTGTGTGCCTTGTATTGCATTTAATTTGTTTTCCACTAGTCTTATTACCTTGTGTTTATGTTGTCTGAGTGCCCCCTGCCCTTTGCCCTTCCTCAGTGCTGTGTGTCTACTTATGACGGTTTTTTGTTGTTCAGATCTGCAAACATTTTGGACTTTCTATATTTCAATATGTCAAAAACCTGCCTGTGTGAAAAAAGCAGCCAACAAAAGAAGAACAGACAGACAGACAAGACCAAACATGTACCAAGTGATTGTATTTTTTTTATTACTGCAATAGTCCTGAAATGACATGATTTCATATCAGTGTGGTTCAATAAATCTTCATTCATGCAGATTTAGGGATGAAAAGTTTTGTAACGCTCTTTTATTTAAACCAGTCTGTATGACGTAGCGCTTACAAAGGATTTAAATATGTGTGGGGAGAAGGTCAACAGGTTAGTTAACTTCAGTTCATTTGATAAATATCACCATGAGACTCTGGTAAGTCAGTGTGTTGACCTAGATGTGTCAGTAAAAATATCTCACTATGTTTCTCGGTTTTTTTCCCTTCCCCTAACACCCACTCAGTCATGGCCAAGGAGCAGCCAGGAGCCGAAACATAAAGCCAGCACCAAAGTGACAAAAGCTGCAGTTCCTCTAGTCACAGCCCATGGCCTCAGCAGCACTTACACGCATATCACAGTTTTGCTTTCTGTGGATAGTTTCCTTCTTCACATTTTGATTGGGGTGATTATTTTGTACTTTTCCCCCTTAATTGCATAAGGGCCACACTGATTAACCTAATTCAGGAGCCGGTTGGAATCTGCTTTTTCAACTCACTAAACTGAAACACTGATTTTGTAGCCCTCTTACAAAATGGCTTTGATGAGACAGATCTGTGCTGAAGCTAAACTGCAAGTTCTGTGATTTCTGTAACTCCCAAAGGTCGGTTGGTCATAAAAAATTTGATCTCATAAAGTTCGGTTTTACAGCCAACACATCTCTGTGTCTGTAAACCCTCACTCAGGATTTTATGGAGTTTTTTAGCAGGAAGAAGGACCAAGGTGACATTTCTACTCTTATCACCAACTTTCTTCTCTAATCACTGAGAAAGGAGAGCTGAGCCAGCTGACCAGCTCTGCCTCTGCTGGGTGGTTTGGCAACAGGTGCTGCTGTGTGTGGGAGGTCATGTAGGACTAAAGCCAGCAAGTACGGAGAGGGTTGAAGGGCAGAGACAGGTAGGAAAGCCAAATCTACAGACGCTCCAGACTCAACACATACACAGAGTAAAGAACAGTTTGAATTACACCAACACCACCCAGGGCTGGAGCAAAAAAACACCATCTTTTCCTATTTAAGGACACAGTATTTACTTTTTTTAGAGGGCATGTCAACATCTAACAAGGTGCAATGACTGAAAATGCATTTTGGTCCAAATATAAAAGAAACAGGCTTGAAAACAGAGCAGCACGAGTTTGAATAGAAAAAGACCCACAGGTGCATTAACGGTCACCTGACTGTGTTGAATTTTAGAAATTACATTTGTCTGAGTCGATAAAGAAAATCTACTTCCTTCTGGCTTTAATTATTCAATGTGCCGTGTCATTATTCAATTCTAATCTAAAATTCATGCTTTTTTTATTGATCGCATGAAAGGCCACTAAACTGTTGCAAAGCAGCGTGGCCTTTGGGAGTTCCTTTTTGCGACACAGAGAAAAGGTGTATTTGAGTAGCAAACATAAAAGCAGAGATAAAGGCACGGTGTTAAATATTAAAAAATAATAACTCCTTTACACCCTCTGGATTTCCAAAACACTTTGATTTTCAAAAGAAATATTTGGCACCATCACATGCAAGTTACAAAAAAGTGAATCAACAAAAGAATCAAGCTGATGACAGCAACCCAAAAACACCCGCAAAATTAAAAGATGCATTTACTCCATTGTTGTCCTAGCACTTACTTGGCTCGCTCGCCTCAACTTGACTCAGTTTTTAGGGTTTTCCATTAGGTAGAAGTTTTTAGTACTCGGCAGGAGTAGGTACTAGTGGAAAAGGGCTTCAAGTGTTCCTAGTTGAAATTCAAAGAAAGCCATACAGTTTAGAACAAGCTTGGCAGAGGTAGGAAAGGAAAGACTTCAAAGACTCTGGAAGGAAAACTAGTGAGAGATGTCTCTAAAGACCCCGGAATAACTGCCAAGACAGTAGTGAGTGACTTTGTAGTGTCACAAAGATGTTCACCAGAACCCAGCACGGGAATGGACTGCGAGGTTGCACACCAAATAAAAAATCCACTTCTCCAGATGAGACACCTTCGGGGGAGGCTGAAGTATGCCAAGGACAACCTGGAGAGTCCCGTGACGTCCTGTGGGGTGGATCATTTTGTTTCTTTCCGCAAAATAAAATAAAAGTAAAATATAAGCATGTGAAATAAAATCAAGATGTTTGGAAAAGCAGAGCTCAAAACATCCTGCTCTGTTGAACAGCACTTTTTTAATGAATTTCACATTTTACACGGGAAGCAGGCTAATGCTTCTGTCCTCATCTGTAACCAGCTCACAGTTCTAGTTTGGAGCAATCAATGAAACACTGTATTGAGATGTAAAAGCAAAATAATAAATATTCATTTTGTTGCCACACATATTTTTCACAGCCTGAATATCACAACTCAAACTGGCAGCACTGAAAAGGCAAATATTGCAAAACTGCAGTTTGTCTGAAAATGCTGGACTCAGCTGTTTCCTCTGCTTTGATGAAACTTGCCTTGATAAGTCACATTTTGAAGTTTGGGCATTGAAGAAATATATCTTGGCCATGGTGCATGCTTCTTTTCAGTTTAGCAACTTTGTGAAGCCTCTGTGTTCTGTCCATGGCTTTCTGACGATGCACAGGTTGACCAGGTTGCTGTTCACTGCTGTAATTATGAGGGACAGAGTACACTGCAAAAGCTGAAGTGCTAGTACCATATATGGGATGTTAAAATAATGCATAGATGCGAAAACTGTTTGTTTGTTTTGGATCAGGCTGTAACCGTGCGACATTTTAACAGGGATTGATTGCTTTTGGAGCCAACCTCAAGTAGCCACTAGAGCAACAGCGATTTCAAACACTTCAATGTTGGCTTCACTTCTCAGCCCCAAAGGTTGCTGCTTATTTCTCTTTTATCTTAACCTAACAGGAAAATCTGTGATATAACTCAAGCAAAGAGGCTATAAGGAATACAAAGCTGTAACTATCTGATAAAAACCAACTAAACCCCAAACACGTCACAGTGTCTATGAATCACAGAGAAGCCCAGCGATGATTTTATATACCACGGCACTTTTGCCTGGAGACATGTTTGCATAACTGAAACTCCAGTCTGTGCCCACACATACACACATGGAATGAAATGGGCAAACTGACAAGCTGAAATACTTTCTCAAAGAGCCAGCTTGCCTTGCTCATTATAATTATTATTTTTTTCTTTCCATTTGGGTCATTTACATAGAAATTATAAAACACACAGTTTATGTACTACTAAACAGATGGTTCAGTATTCCTGGATTCTTTATATGGCTTTACCACACTGCACAGCCGGCTAATAGCTAATCACATGAAGCATAATGGTTTAAAAATGCTCAATAGTTCAAATGAAGGTCTAAAATATGGCAGCATTTATTTTGCGTTCTGACTACAGAATAATGAAACTTAGATTAAACAAACAAAAAAACCAGCAACTTGAGTGGAGCACTCGCTGGTGTGCAGTCCATCAGGAATACAGACAAAAGCTCAAACAAGTTGGCTCTGATTGTAACGTGCAGCATGAACAAAGCACCGTATAGCAGTCTTACACCTATCTATCTTCCACCCACACAGCAGGGAGAAAATAAAACAGCTACTGTGTGAACAATCTGCACTCCGTTCTCTCCGCTGATGAGCTGTTTCCCCGTCTGACGAAGCCCGTGGAGTCGGGCTGACGCCAGATGTCCCAGAATAATGGGCCTTTCTTTGTGTACCTGTTATCGCTTCGCCACTTTGAATAACGAAGCAATCTGAGTGGCTGCTACACGAGCTGTGATACGACGTTGATGTAGCACAATAAGAGTGGCAGCTGAGGATGATTATGGCTTTTAGACAGTGGTTAACAACACTTGTGGACCAAACCTTTTTCTATGATCAAGCAAACAAATATCAGAATAAAAGCAAAACAAACCAGGAAATGTTCAGAGCAAACGTAAAGCAGTAGAGCATTTGACTCTCAGACTGCTTATGAAGAAAAGCACAATACTGCTCGTGAAATGCTGTCACTTGTAAAAACCATGCCATATTTCTGCACACTGTATAAACAGTGAGTTAAAGTATGCTGTGTGCGTCAGATAACAGAGGCACATTAGCAAAATCAAAATGTTATATGAAGGCGGGGCATAGTTACTACATGAGGAAGAAAACTGGTTTGCTGGTCCAGTGGCAGGATGTGTGGCTCATAAATATATAATCAGAGGTTGCCTGGTCTGCTGACCTCACCTTTTCATAACTGCTGAGCATAAAGAAAAAAAATCCTTAAAAACTAACAATCAAAGGGAAAAATGTACTCTATGTATTAAAGTATGAAGGTGTCAGAGGTGTTTCAGACGCCTGCTGTGCAAAGTCTAACAAACATGATGACTGCATGCAAATCCACACTCCTCAATTTGCAAATGAAATGAGATTAGTTGTATCCATGTTGCATATCTTTGTATAGCTGCAGCATATCATTTAGCTGAACATTATAGTAACCCCAAGATGGACAGTTCCAGTCTGGCCTGTTAATCTGTTCAGGAAGTTGAGCCAAAATCGGGGAGCAGTCCCAGCAGGCGACAGGGTGCACCCTCGTTTCCCCTGGGAAGAGTGGGCTCAAGGAGCGGATGAGCACAGGCACGGAAACTCCAACAAGCTGCACAGCATCCTAGGCCATCGCGGGCAAGAAAACCCAGAAACTAAAACAAAAAAAGAAGAAGAATGAAAAAAAGAGTCCTCCGGTGTAAGCCTATTCACAATCCTTTTTTCATCACCGAGGACCCCTCATTTTTGGACGGGGCACAAGAGGCAGCGGTGGAGGTGAGCTGGCACTTAGGCAACTTTTCAGAAGTACTTAAGGTTTTGTGAGGGTACAAAACCCTGTTTACTCTTTCCCTCCTAGGCTCCTGGACGTCTGATTGGCCAACATTTTGTTTTTAGCGTTTACATGTGTTTGAATTTAACATGTACATAAGAAAGTTACTGTTGTCTCAGACCCTGAAAGGCAGTTTTAGGCTGAGCCAGTGGAATAGTTCAATTTTCCGTTTCACTCAAAACTACAGAATTAAAACTGTGCTCCTCCGAGTACAGTCGGAGAATAAAAAAAGCCCACAAAAGAGTATTTCCTGTGTCCTGTCTGTAGCAAAAACAGGTTACATAGTCTATCTTATCTTAAAAAAAAAAAATCGAATTTCCCAGAGGAACCCACCCGAGGGATTAATAAAGTTCTATCTTAGTCGTTCGCGACACAAACTAAACAGGTACTGAGTCAAACTACCTTCAGCTAGGAACTGCGATTGAAGCCACAACCAATGGGAGTAAAGAAAACCACTGACTGGCATATATTGATTGGCAACCCTCTAAAAGAATCGGAAGAGTGTGTGACAAGTCAGTCACTTACTCTTTTTGTGGACAGGAACCAGTGCCACCACTTCCAGTAAGATAATAGCAAATACAGCTAAAGAACATTATGGAGGAAACAAGTTTACTAATAGACGTAAATTCATCTGGTGGTCAGAAACACAGCTCCACAGCTTTTACTCACCTGGAACTGTGTTTCCTTACAGAGTTGGTGGCAGGAGCAGACAACGCCCGACTGTCTGCTAAAGTAAAACACAGACAATGTAGCAAATTTGTAACAACTTAAAGTGGTCACACCAGTTTAGAATACTAAGTTATACTAAGCTAACCTGAACTATAGCTTAGGTTAAATTAAATCGACTTTCTCAACAAGCCTATAAGCTACTGTACATGAGTGATATGCAGTCTGAGGATCAACGACTGCCCGAGGCACTCATGTACTGCAGTTCTCACAAAGTCATTTAGCCTAATCATATAATAGTGGATCCAGGGAAGGTTGCTGGTTACCCGGAATATTCTGCAATTTATGGACACATGAATTCACTACTATAAAATCAACAAGGCCTGACAATTTTTATGCACCATTTGAGTGCCAGTATTGTGGCATACATACAAATGGTCTGCTTAAAGATCCCGGGTCAGAGTGTACCTGCTCCAAATGCAATATATAAGACTCAGCTTTGGAAGGGATCTCGTAAAGAATGTACTTTTAAGACTTGAAGCGTTGTAGGCAGAAAATCCAACACAAACTAAATGCAACAGATAAGGACACACAGACACACTAAGTGATGAGTTTATGCTCTTTTTACATGTTTAAACTATAGAAGGGAAGGGGATAAAGACTTCTAGGCATGTCTGCCAGCTGAACTTCATCACAGCATCACCTGAAACAAGCAGGCTCCATTCAAATGTAACATACAAAATCCTGCACTGTCTTCATCCATCTTAACCTGTGCAGGTGGTCGGACATGAAACCAACCTTTAAACATATATATATTTGTCTGTGAACTTCAAGTCTGGGAAATAGACCTGAATATCTTAGACTTGCTGGCTTAGTTTCTACCTTTAAATCCTATTTGCTGTTCTTTTTTTAACATATAAAGACTTTCAACGAGTTAATTGAGTGTCTTACTCTCTTCATTCTTAAATTGTTATGCTGCATTGTTTATTGCATTGCTTGTGCAACACCTTAAAATTTGTATTAACCATCCAAAAGGGTCTTATGAAATCGCTCACTGTGGAATTAACTTCCATCAGCACCAAAGATGAGCTTCAAGTTTCAGTACAATGTGCGTGATTTTGTGCCCTTTTGTCACAACTGAAATTATTCATTATTCCCATATTTGTCTGTGCGGGATACCTGTAGGAAAATACAGAATACAGAGAACTCTGGTGAAGGTATTAAAATGTGACACTGATATACTGATTCGATTTATATCACAGTCAACTTTTAACTTCTGGACTTGACATATAAAGGATAAGCCAGAATCCAGTCGCCCAAAATAGTCTTGTTTTGAATCAGCTTCTTGTTTGGAGATATTGAGTGAGCATCTTGATAAATAGGCTGGATACAGAAGAAACCTTTTTTTTTTTTTTGTAAATTGTCCTTTCCTGTGAGTAGCCCGGTGGTGGAACAATGGCAGCGGAGTATCCCGAAGGGACCCCACAAGTTTGGATTAGATGCTCTTCCTAAATCACTCGGAGCCACATGCACCTATATGTGGCACGATATTCCTCCATCGTGAAAACCAAGTCCCCCACATCATACTCCAGATCAAAGAGAGCCGCTGATGATGAGGAATGAGTTAGCGCTCATCCTACATGCCAAGACGGAACTACAGAGGCTTCTTAAGTAATGTTTGAAGAGCAGCTGCCGCGGCTAGTTCAGAGGGGCCGGCTGCCATGTTGGACGGTCTCCAACAACAGCAAGAACTGTAATCGTATCCTTGTTGATCCTTTCTCTGCTTTGTAGGACAGTCTGAACACAGAGCTACAAATGAACACAGAAGCTAACCACTTTTGTTAGGTTAAAAAGAAAACATTGACTGTGATGCACTTATTGTTAGCAGTAAAACTCTGGAATTAATGTGTTACTGGATGGAAATGAACAATGCGATCTCTTTAACTAGAAAGATCATTCTGGATACTTGTTAAACTTTATTCTTTCCTTCAGCAAACTGAGTATTTTCAAAACTGTATCCATAAGTAGTGCCAAACACTGAGTTTGTTACCCTTTTCTATCTCTTCTTGTTCAAAGTTGGTGTTCAGAATAATGTGTAAATTGCCAAAAACAACAACGAAAGTACAAGTTCGGCTCAGAAGCAACAGAACCTTTTAACTTAAGTATTTTTGCTGTTCCAAACTTGTCCTGGTATGACCAGTGGGCTAATGTCACAAACTTACTGATAATTACGCAACCATTCTGCCTGTACTGCTGTTGTCACAGCTTGTAGCACTGACCATCAAGGAAATAAAAACATATTTAGCCTTCACCTTAGAGCCTCTGCTCTGTTTGATAAGAACATTAAGTAGAACAGGTAATGAAGGACATGGTTCACACAGAGTAGTCCAGCATTCCTGTGTTGGAGAGAGTGCTGCCTGTCACATGCACCATGTTTAATGAAATTAACTCTGCTTTGAACAGAGGAGGAGCTGGAGCCACGTGCGCTTTTGACATTACACGCTCAGTTTATCTGAGCAACGACAACTGCCAGTGAAACCCAATTCTCTCTGTGGTTTCTACTTTTAGAGCAGGAAACATGGGGTGAGAGGTTCAGGGGTTGTAAAGCACTGAAAGGCTGGAGACGGACAGAGCAGCAGCTAGTTAAACAGGTCACGGAAAAGTCCCTGCAGGGCTGACATTCATCTGCCGCTACAGGAGAAGAAAGCACAGGAGACAACAGACTGAGTTTGGTTTTGTTTTTTCTTGCTTTTTTGTTTTTTTAATGGAATGTATCTTGTATCGAGGTATGAAAATAGATCTCACGTTGAAATAAGAAATTGAACAGTGGCTACAAAGGGCACAGCTATAACTGTGTGTAATGATGGCAACAGGAAGGAATGTCAGAGAAGCATCACACCAGTTGCATTAGATAAAGGGCAAAGCTGTGACCCTGTGTGGGAGATGACAACAACACGGAGACATGTGCTGGTCTGCCGGTGATACGCTGGCAAGTGGGGATAGCAGAGGGAAACTGCCAGCTAACAGGAAACGACATGAGCCACAGTGAGATAAAATGTTTCCTGACAGCACGATATTCCTCCATCGTGAAAACCAATCAAGGACATTTCTGAGCCCATTACCCAGCATGTCCCTGTAAATGTTGCCATGTACCACACCGTTTCAAAGTATTATCGGTCTGTTTGCTTTCACATGAAAAGTATGTCATGCCTATTAAAACTTTGCAAACGAGTGTTGTGGTTTTACAAACATTTCTCAGAGGCAGAGCTGCTACAGAGACAGAAAGAATCTCAGTGGTCATGATAAATGTCTGTTAGCACAGCGAATGACGGTGCTTTAGCTTTACTTGGATGGCTGGCTAGCTTAAATTCACAAACTCCTATCAAAATACAGCTAACTGGGAAAACAAAAGCTATCAGGTCTAAATGCCATAATATTTTGTTGTGCAACATGGACATTAGAGAAACATTTGTACAACTACAATGCTTGTTGATACATTACTTACTGATAGTAAGTATCACAGTGAACAACTCAAAATCTGGACCTGCAGCACTTTTTTCAATTTCTCCGTCTTTAGCAGTGATTTGAACAAATGGTAAAATGGTAAATGGTCTGTATTTGTATAGCGCTTTACTAGTTTTTACTAGTTGATTCTTTCAGTTACAAAGTTTCTAAAAGAATCAAATTCTGATGACCATTAAGTTTTACACGGGCCAAGTAGGTTTAACGTGACACATGAAACTAATTGCAAGTGGAGACGGTAACATTGCATTTGGGGAGACTATGAATATGAAAATCAAAAGACCTGGCATTTAAAATAGGTCTTTTTTATGTATAAATGTCAATAATCTCTGTATGAGTGTCTGTGCAAAGTTTCGTTCAGATCGGCCCACCCCTGAAGGAGGAGGTAGGGTTCATACAGACATACTATAGTAATACTGTTAACCCAATCATGCTTATGTAGTCACTTAATACGCCAAGTAATAAGGACTTGGATTTCCTATGAACCTGAAATTTCAGAAGTTGGTAAGAAACTTAATATAACTTAAACGCCACATGAGCTCTCTGCAAAGACTCGCTTGGCCCCTAACAGGACAGTAAAACTCAAAAACAGAAGCTTTACAATCTCTGATTCCACACAACTCTGAGAACGTTGGGACTGTCTGCTGTTTCTTTAAGTTTTCCTTCTCTGTTTCAGCCATGCCAGAAAAGATTTAGCACAACCACTGAACCTGTCTCAGATTGCAGCTCAGATTCTGCAAACTGGTGTTGTAACTCACACACATCCACTTTACTTTGCACTAATAATCTTCTGCTGTTACTAAGCTCTGCTCTGTAACCACTGAAAACCAACTGAGTGTGATAAGCTAGCATCTTCTTTAGTTTTAAGACTCACATAAAGCAAAGATATCAGACAACTTCTGTATCTATGAATGCAGCAAAAAAACAAAAACAAAATTATGATCGATTTACACCGTAAAACACTCCCATATACTGCTGCTATACAAATGAAGAGCGGAAAATAATGTTTGTATATACTGAGCAGGTATATCAGCTTATAGACTCCCTACAGATCTTCAGTATTGTGAGTTATAACACTGCACAAGCGAAAAAAAATTGTTTTGAAATGAGTCTTTGGTTCAGTTGAAAAATAAAACAATGGACAGTGACACATTCTACTAATAGTGAACTGGTTTGGCTAACCTACGATATCCATCCTAATACATATGCAAGCTTATTTCCAATGGCCTTGTAGGCTATGAACCGCAAAGCCACTCCTTCCTCTTCCATTTATCAACAATGTAACATTTTTATAGAAAATATATATATACACTTCTAATAAATAAGAGATAAACCCATCGCATGGTAGAACACAGCTCTTTTTTTCTCACATGCTTTTTGTCCATGAGTCTTTTGTGAAACAAGTCTCTGTACTGAAAAAGGGCGAGGCGCAGGTCTGTGGAAACCACTGCATGGAAGAGGGGTTCTCCTGGAGAATGGAGGCTCGGTGGGGAAGCGGCAGGGAGAGATGCACCTCGGGTTCAGATTCATCCACCAGCTGAGTGTCCAGTTAACCTGCAGATGCAATCAGTTAGTCAGGCTATTGCGCGTGTATGCATTATTTATATCATTATGCTTTTGCATGGAAAAGAAAGAAATAAACACAAATAGCAAAATATACAAAAAGTCATATTTCTGCTGAGTTTTTCTGCTGTCACATAGTCTAACAGTATTAGCATCAGCAAATGCTATAATCTCCAAATAATGTCCTCAGTCTCCTCCTCTGCAGTGCACTTAATTAAGACCACAGAACAGCAAAATCCTGATCTATGGACATTTACTGTGGGGGAAGGATCGCTTTTGAAATCTATTCCTCTTACAAAACCAGTGAATGTGTTTTAACAGCAGTTTGGGTTTAAACTAAAGATAATGCACTCTAATGACTCTTCAGTGAGAGGGTTTGTGCCATATTTGTAATTGATGCGGATTATTTTTCACCGTGAATTGGGAAAAACAAACATCTGTGTTGATTCAGGCTGGCTTTGAGTGTTTGACTGGACCAAAAGCTGCACGTGCTCCGTCCAGCTGCTCCTACAGAACACTTTAAGACGCTTTTGTGGGCTTCACGTCATGTGCGCGCGCACCTTCACGAATACGCCTGACGGCTGCAAAGTCTGCGCATATCTACGCGTAATTTGGCACGCGATGTTTCACTTCAGCTTTACTTAAACTTTAGTGCATGAATCTTTACACCAGTTTAAAGTTAGCTTAAATTTAGATTTAGACAGATGGACTACTATTTTAAATCGCACACGAGTCTTTCGGTTATGTATGGATGAAGTGAATTGTCGGAATTACTTAACTGTAAGTGATTATGTCAGGGGCATCATCTCATTTTACGGTTATCAGAGCGAAAGGTAGGTTTTGGTGAGAAACCCTTTTATAAAATGTCAAACCTGCCGTCGAAGTCTCTTTTCTTGCGAGCGAATTCGCCTCCACGAGGGGGGGGGGGGGTACAAGGAGGCCTAAAGCGCGCGGGGGGCTCCTAAACTTTTTTTTTGTTTCACCAAAATAAATCCTGGTTTCGTGGGATTAGTTGGACCACTGACAGTAAAACACGCGTCCCTGCTCTTGGTTCAAACATCCAGAAGATAAACGCTTTTTAATTTAAAGGGTACCCCCGGGTGGTCCGCGGACCCGGGGGAGCCCCCTCCACCGCTTTCTCCTGTAGCTGTCTTACCGCAAATCGTGCACCAGTGTCTGCGGGACTCGCCGCAGGTCACGCTACGTTCGGAGAGCTGCGCACGGTCTTTTGTCCGGGCATCTGCACCACGAGCAGCTGCTGCTTCTGCCGGGTGGACTTGACGGCCAGGATCGCCTGCCGGTTCTTGTACTGGACCATCTGCAGAGTGATCTCCGCGTTCCAGCCCTCGTCTTGCGGGCACCTGAAGTCGATCTCCTTCCCCTCCGTCATGACCACCGTGAAGTACACGTATTTACCCTTCCGCTCCACGCAGTCCACCGTCTTCATGTTGGCGAAGTGGAGCTCCTTGACTTTGCCCGCGTCCCCGCCGCCGCCGTGATGCTGCTGGTGGTCGTGTTGCTTGGGCGGCAGCAGCAGCACGCCGTCCTCGGTCAGGACGCAGTGTTTCTTCTTCCAGAGCTGCAGCAGCCCGTCGCTCCGTTTCTCCAGCAGACCCTCCTTGAACACTTTCCTCCCGTTTTCCAGCATGTTTACCCGGACGCCTCGGTGCTCCTGCCCTTCGTGGCTGCTTCACGGACTGGACGCGTGTTTTACTCCCAAGCAGGTGAAAGGCATGGGATGCTGCTTGTGACTGCGGCTCCAAGAAGCGCTGGCTGTAGTGAGAAGGCTGCCAGCCTGCCTGTCTGCTTGCGGTGTTTGTGTGTTGTGTGTGTGTATATGTGTGTGGGAGAGAGAGAGAAGTGGGTTGGGGGCGGGAGGGGTCTGAAGAGGTGCACCGCCCCCCTGAGTAACATCCAGCCTCCTGGGATGAGCACAAAGCAGAGTACTGATAACGTCAGTATTTTCAGTTTAGCATGGAAGAAGAGATTGAAAGTCTGCCAGTATGTGCAGACGCATCAGAGGTGCTTTAAGTTGCACTGCGCAGAGCTGAGATTTCGCCTTCATGCATAAACACTGTAACACCGCCTAGACTGAAACGCAGGCAAATTATTGTAGTCAGTCATTCAGATTCACTGTCCTCCAAGTGAATCGCAGTGACAGTAAGCACCTGCAGCCTGCTTTACATGCACTCAGTTTTCATTTGCATCACTACTGCTGCCCTTCACTCTCCATTCAATTGACCTTTTGGTTCTTGTGTGGGGTTCTGTGTGCTCATGTTCAGTTTCTATTACAAACCACACTCCCCGGGGACATGGTTTCAAATGTTGCACAACTGCGCCATCTGCTGGAACAAGCACTTCATAGGCCACATTCCCAGTGTAGTTTGAAAAGTAATTTCTGGGGCTTGTGTTTTTTTATTCAGTGTGTTTTGTCGGTAATCATAATGAGTGGGTTATTTATAACACAAAGAAATCACCTGCTTTTCAAGTATGATGGCTTCATTATAACCAGTCCAGTTCTTTTTTGGTCCCTTAAATGACATTTATAAAACTGCTGTGATATTTGTTATTCAGAATTTCTGACACTCTTGGCCAAATCTGTTTTGACAAAAGACATTTTTTCATGTCAATGAGACTTTAACAGGATAAATGAAGGAAATACAAGTCACTTTCCCAAAGAACAGGTATATTCAAGGCAGTAAATGAAGCCGACTCACGTGCATAAGACAGTTTAAATTGGAACGCTTATTTTAAACACAACACTTTGTCAGGACCATTTGTGATATTTTATGATGCACGACTACAAGTTTAAAAATAAGTGTCAGGGCATGCAAATATACTTTGATGGCAACCTAATAACCATGCTGTAGTTTCCGGGTGATAACAAGCAAAGCATTGTGTTGATGTGAATGACAGATTGAAATATTCTACAAACAAAAACTTGATGGGGAGGAGAGAGGAAAAAAAAGCCAGCCATCACATACATGTTTAACCAATTTATTCATGAACATACACGTACAGTTATTGAGTACATTAGTATTTTGTAGCATAGCATTTTGCCTTGACAACAGCTGCTCAGAAGGACGCCCCCACAGAAATCCAGTCAGTCCATTTCCAATGAACATGATCTGGACACTCCCTGCAAAATGCCAAGTACCCTGGATCTCCACAGTGGACATGATGATGCCCCAATGACAACCAACAGATGGCTGTTCTCACAACCGAGGGGAGAGAAGGAGGGGGGGGTGGGGTGGGGGGACGCTAAAGGACTGGGGGGAGCAAGGCTGCTGTTACATTTCAGTTCCTCTCCTGGCTTTAAGTATTGCTCCGACAACCTTTTCCAAGGCATTCTGGGTAACAAAGGAAGCAGGTTTGGGTGGTGGGTCATGAGCCAACACAATGGCCTTATCACACTCCCCCATTTCTTTCACAGTGATAAAAATGAACCGTGACCTCAGCTACTGGGCTCAGGTTCACATGAGACATGAATTGGTTACATGATGGGGGTAAACAAACCGAAGAGGGAAAAAGTGAGGTGTGAGCCCAATCTTGACACTCCACCCCCTCCCCTTGTCATCCACTGTGCTACATCTGCCCAATACTGTTCCTATAAAGCTTCCCTGAATGGGACTAGTGTGCCTCCCTCGACAACAACGGTAATGCACTTTAAACCAAATAGCACAACTTGAACTCTGCAGAGCGGGGCTACAGCAGCACCCCCTCTCACATCCCCTCAGGTATGGGGTGGGAGGAGTCAAAGGGCTGCTCACATTGAATAATTGGACAGGACACCACTGGTACACCACACAAGTAACAAAGTGCTATAGAAAAAGACGACAGCCACACTACTGCGAGCCTTCGAGGAGCCTGAAGCGTGAGGTTACTACGCCATCCTGACAAACCGTCTCACCCCACCTTCCAGAGTTTTCTTAAGATAAGGAATGTTCGAGAGTCGGCTGTAGAGAGCCACAGGAGCGAAGAAGTCACTGCAAACGTCAGTTTTGATATCATTTTAACAGTCCGTCCGGAGGAAGAATGGCAGACTCTTTAAGAGGTTCACTAATGGGGCCAGCCAGTCCGTTTACCGGAATGTTTAAGCGGAAAGCAGTGGAGCACAGGTGGCACAGGAATTCCCAAAGAAGTTGTGGGGGAGTGGGAAAAAAGAAGTCAGGTGAGGGGGTGGCAACTGTGGATCCCACAGAATAAACTGGACTGGACACTCAGGTGCAGCTAACACATCCGTCCTGTCTGGAAATGCTACAGTGCTTTGTGAGTTCTCTTAAGTGCTCAAGTCCCCGCTAAGAGTTTAGAAAACAAAAGCTAAAATAAATCACTGGGACAACCTGGAATTTAGCTTGGAGGAGAGGATATATAGATTGGTGTCGCCGCAATGCCAGTCTAAACCACAGCTGTTGTCTAAGAGCAAATACAACAAAAGACTTCACAAGAACCCAAACTAGTTTAGCAGTGAAGAAACAAGTTCATGCTTTTTGAGGGAGGTTATCTTCCTGCAGTCTAACTATTGTACAGAGAAGGAAGAGAGGGGAAAACAGGTCTAGTAAAATACTATGTATATCGAGCCACACTGCTCCCAGTATATTACCATGAGTTTTTGTAACAAAAATCTTGAAACCTTTTTTTCTCCAAGTTCTCTACCAAGAAAAATACAAAACATTATAAGGCGGTAAGTAACTATTTTTTTATTTTTTTTATTTATATATTTCTTCTTTTGAGAAGCTGTTACAGTGCAGTTGATCCTCGAGGCAGCCGGGTCAGGCTTCACTGCTGCTTGCACTCAGCTGGGGGGGCTGCATCCTTCTGTAAGAAACAGGATGGTGGGTGTTAAGATGAAGGCCGCTCCATACAGACTCATTCAAACGGCACGTACGCAGTCACGCCACTCCACCACTCAAGCAGCTACAAACTCAAACTTCTCACCTCAGCTATTTTTAAATGCAACAGAAATGACAAGGATGTGATGACTGACACATTCACATTAGACAGACAGCAGTATGAAAATACTTTTCGTTAAACAGTATTGATGCAAATAAACATCAGGCCAGGGATTCTTTAGGGTGCTGGTGAGACCATTTGAAAGTGACATGACTTTCAGAGGATCGAGTGCACTCCCGTGGGAAGCTCCAGCAGCGGGTTCGCTTAGCAGTAGGCTGGCTCTGCTAAGCTAACATTTTTTTCTAATTATCATATGCAACTTGTGACCTTTAAGTGCTTCATATAAATCTTTCCCCATATGTCTTTGTATCAGCATGAGGCAAAATGGTGACAAACCTTAGATGGCCATTTCAAGTTTTTCTTCTAGAGTGTAAGTGTAAGAGCGCTCATGATGAAAGCTAAGCTGACCACAGGTGTGAGGGAGATAAAGTGCTTAAATGGATAAAATAAAGCCCGATGTGGATGGCTTGGAGTTTTATAGTGCCCTGAGCGAGCTGTAGGTATTGCAAGTTTCTTTTACACAGCTAGGAGGTTCCTGTCATTTTTACTTTACTGCAGTCGTGACTGGGAAACTTCAGGGGGCTGTGCGCTCATGTCTGAGTAAGGACCACTTCCCCACCCACCAGCCTCTAGTGCACAAAAACCATCAGCTGCCAGCATCCCCAACATGCCAGCCTAACATGCTAGTTTCAGCAATATTACGGTTCCTGCTTTAACGCACATTAGTTGGCATCTACCAGGAGCATGTCAATCTTATGCAACTCTTAAAGCACCCTCAGACATTAACCATCTTTCAGCACTCGCATGTTACTAAGCACTTCAGAAATCAGTGTGAAGGGTTTCCAACATCATAGAATACACTTTGATTCTCTTATTGTCAGCTGTGCCAAAGGATTAAAGGATTATTCTGTTCCATTTATCAGCACATTCATCCAGTAAACACATTTCTACTCGTCTACTTGATGCATTCTGAGCAACCAGGAATGACAGGTAAAGGTAATTCCTCATGAGATAAACAGTTTGCTCATTTTTCTGAGACTTAAATGTTGCCGTTTGAGAACGCCGAAATGCATCTTGGTGCCTTAGGAAATGACAACTTGCAGATCTCTCTGAAACATTAACGACATGATAGATCTCATTTTAAGACGAGCTGGTGGATCTTCTTGATGGGGTGTGTCAACAGAACAATCTGCTGTCCTCAGTTTGACTTATGGTGAGGAAAGAAACTCGCTCAGTAATCTTCAACAAATGCAGACAAATACTGGAGTTTCGAGGCCTCCATCACTGTGTGAGATAATCTCATAATGAGTCCTGTGGAGGACAAAATAATGAGAAGGATTGTTCACTAAAACAAAAAAAAGAAATCAGACATTTCTGTGTAACTTGTTGATTAGAGGCTGATATACCAACATCCAACCAGCTAACTGCCAGAGATTCAGTGACTGAAAATTTAGCTTCAAAATCTCCGCTGGTTAATTAAATTAACAATGGCTGGGGGATTTTTTTTTTAAACCAGCAAAGTTGAATAATGGGACTCCGTATCCACAGTACAAACTTGGGAGAGACCCAAACATCTGCCATAGGAGCCCATTTTCCATTAGCCCTTTCAAAATAACAAATGTTGACACTTTAAACAGAAACTCAGGGACTTCCGATCAAATCAATTAGCTGCCAAATAAATGAAACACTGGGGCAAATTAAGGTTTAAAACCACACAGAGGATAATTAAGCCCCCGGCACACTCAGGGTGGGACGTCCTTGGACATTACACACTTGCAGAGGTGATGATGGCACGCTGCAGCTGTTCAAGGCTGCTCTTCATGGCCTGATGCCACACACATTACTACAGAGTGAGGTCGTTGCTGCCACCGTTCAACACATGTGGCTTTTAATGAGCGACTCAAAGTACGCATTCAAAAAACGAATGCCCTGTCTGTAACCAACACCACTGCTGCAGCATCTGAGCTTCTTTCTCCATATACTACCAGAACTCCAGCTTCTAATGGATCGTAACAGGCCCTTTAGAATTAAAAGCACTTTTGGGGACATTTGAGAGCCATTTAACCAGACAAAAAGACATGCCTGTATTGGGGGCATGTAGATGAACAGAGGTCATGAAGGAAAACAAAGGACGTTCATGGACGAACAGACCAATGACATTTAAATAACATATTTAACAACACATAAACAAAAAGGACATTTTTGCCAAACAAATCATCACCCTGATGAACTAGCCTGTGTTTGTGCATGGGAAGAGTTCAACATGGTGGGGACAAAACAAAGAAGGTTGGGCTCGCTTCAACATACAGAAATGATACAGGTGCAAATGCAGAGCTCTATTATGGGTTAAACTTCATGAAAGAAAAAAGAAAAAAGCCAAACCAGTGAGTTAGTAAGTCAGGATAGTGTTAACACAGCAGCCGAGGAAGGGTGGAGAGAGACAAAGATGGAAAAGCCATAACCCAAAATCAAAAGGTGTGGGGGTGGAGGGTGGTGGGGGTGGAGGGTGGAAAAGCTGACAATTAATGAGCTGTACCTACCAGGATAGGGTTATTTTTCTACAGTCACCACTTAAACCTAGTGAGGAAAAATTTAAAGAGTAGCTGACAAAATATGCCAAAGTGACAGGTGATGAAGACACATCAATGAATAGGAGGAAAAAAAAGAAAAAGCCAAACTCGCAGAATACAGAATGTCAGATGTTTTAGTTGAGCAAAGCAGCAGCAGAGCTCATGCTTGTTTACATGCTGTGGTGTCAAACTCAGCTTCTTCAGTTTGGTGTAATTCAAAGTTACTAGTCTCAGGCCAAATGAGTCAACACGCAAGGTCATGCAGGCAACCCCTCAAAAACCCAACCTTACAAATATGACTACCTACAAAAGGACACTTTGAGTCCATTGATCACAGACGTTCATGCATCTTGCTGCCGTTTCCAGTGCTTTTGTTTACTCAGTTTTTTCCAGCTGCATTACCTTCATCAAGAAGGATGCAGAGAATCTCAGTGAACAAAGAGCCCCGCAGGAGACAACCTGTTATTTTGTGTCTCGGGGGGACTAGGCCAAATCTCATCAGATTTGCACTTCATTTGGTGTGTGCATGCCCACTCCTATTCAAATGGTTAAAGATGGGCACAGAATTTCTGGCCCATTAAAAGCTGCTGACCATGACGGGTGGTTCAAGCAATGTTAAACTGATAAATACTGTATAATGTAGTCTTTACATTCCATGCATTTTCAAGTTTATTTCTAATGCAGTGAATGTTTCCTGACAGGTGATGAAGGACCCCTGGCTCTCAGTCACAATACTTTACAAAGTGGTCTAGCTCATTGAGTAACCTGCTGAGTAACCATAATGTAGTAAAGACACATAGTAATAATTGGACTGTCACAATAAACACAGCTGGTGTGTTCAGGTTACAGTAAATTTGGAATCCTGGGGACGTAGGCAGCATCGGCAGCTCTGGGTGAGGGGGGGATGTCTGATTGTGTCTACAGGGTGAGGAGGGGGGAAAAGCACCTACTTTAACTTGATTTATGACTTTAATATTGCAGTCATTTGTGACTTAAATTAATGTTTTATATCCAGTCTAAGGTTTAGACCAGGGGTCGGCAACCTTTCTGCCATTTAAAAATTCCTCAGAAGTCAGTGTGCCATATGATTGCATTAAGAATAAATTTAATAACACTCTATGAAGTTACACAATAAAAACAAAAAAAGACTTTTTATCCATAACAGCAAATGAACTGTACAACAGAAAATACAAACGCTATTTATGGTCTCCTCACAACAATAAGAAAAATAAACTGAGCCAATATGGCATGTTTGTTAATACAGAGACACACATGTTAATCTGATCTCTGGTCTCCCACTCAGACACAGGTCTCTGGGTGTAGAGCGGACAGCTACCTGAGCACACTCATGTGAGAGAAAATCTGCTCACACAGACATGTAGAGCCCAATACTGTCAATAAGGCGTCTGCAACGTTCTGAAGACAGTTAAGCTTGTCAGGTAGTGATGTCCAGCAGGTGAACATGCAGCTCCATGAACACACACAGCTGTGGATTCCAGCTGCTTCGATGTTGCATTAACTGGCATTACCTCAGCCAGTTCATGTGAGACAAATCCAGCTGCTCATTAAAGATTTCTGGTTTGATCAGAAAAGAAAACATTGGTCCAGCAGACAGCTCCTGAAGCTTTTGAAGTGTCGGAATGTGGAAAGCTAACAACGTCCCTCTCACCAGTAGGCTAAGTTATTTTTAGCCAATTACAAGTTGAATCTGGTAGTTGGGGTTGTTAGCTAAGATACCATCATTAAGAAGCGACACAACTAATGTGTGTATGTGAGCTAATTTGCGATGCGCATCGCTGGCCCAGCCATTTATTTTTTTTGATGCACCTTCTCAGATTAACTCACTGCGTGTCGTGCTCAGAGCTGGACTGGGACAAAAACACAGCCCAGGCTTGACTAAAGACCGGCCCACCAGGTATTAAAGCCATAAAGCCTTTGAATGAAAACAAACGCTGCTGTGACAGTGATGTACGCTCTCGTTGGTATATGTATGATTTCTATACATTTTACGTCAGATAAACACTTTGGTTGTAAGATTCAGATAATTATTTAATAAAAGCTAGACATTTTAAATGAGAATAAGAAAAAGTATTTCTTTGTGCCCCCCTTCCCTGTTAATGCCCTACCTGGCCCCCTGGCAAAACTTTGCTAGACCCGCCCCTGCACAGTTACCAGCTGTCAGCTACATAGAAAAGGATCCTGGGGTTATTTGTCTCTCAGAAACAGTTCATAACTTCAACTCATCCATGTCACCTAAAAGGTAAACCTGTTTCTCCATCACAGCTCTGATGATCCAGTAAGGACATCTCCTGGTTTCATCTTCATGTTTCCCTCTCACCAGATAACCAAACCGACATCAGCTGATACTAGAAAGTAATATTAAATTCTAACAACAGCTGATCAAGCTTAAACGTGCTGCTGTTGTTTAGCGCGACATCCGCTGGTTTCCTCTTTCTGGCGCAAAGTGGGCGATAAACAAACGAGAGAGAAAAGCCGATCAGTTGATCGTTGATCATTGATCAGTTGATCATTGATCAGTTTCATGATTAAAGTAGCAACAGGAGAGAGAGGGAGAGAATGAGAGAAGAAGCAGCTGAAGCGTAACGACAGAATAACTCCAGCTTTGTGTCTTTTTCATTGTAGCTGAAGTCCAGGACAAACTGAGTCTCTTCTCAGCTCAACACGAAACGTGTAATAATTTCTCTGAATGAGGGACCATCCCATTTTTAAGGAGCCGTTGGCAACTCTACTAACCTTATGAATAAAGTTCACTATCAGTAACATCATAGCACCCACCCAGCCGTATAGAAACTCTGTCATGCTAGCTAGTAGCAGTACGAGTTATTGTAAGTGACTGTAAAAAGTCAGCACAACAAAAATAAACTCCACCTAAACTTGGTTCATATCTGACCCAGAGAGACTGCAGGTCATAATTTCAGTTCACCTGACACTCGGACCGGCGGCCGCCTCGGGTCTCTCCTCCTCCTGCCTCTCCTTCCCTCATCCACCTGCTGGCCTCCACCACTTGCTAATGTTACTGAACCTGTGGAAGCTCCGCGATGCCACCACCAAACTACTGAGTTATTTTTACACACCGGCCAGCATCCACCACCTTTCATTGTTTACACCATTGCAAAAAACAAAATAAAAATCTGGCCAGTCCAGCTATGGTCGTGCCATCAGTAAACCCTTCGCGTGCCGTGCCTAGGGTTGCCGACCCCTGGTTTAGACTAAGATTGACGTGGTTTCCAGATGAATTTGTTCATTAGGTGATGAAGTAAAGATAAATGAATGAAGATAAATTGCTTACTGGCAGATAGATTTTGATACGTTTCTGGGCAGTTACCATAAAATGAGGTAAAATCGTGTCCAAATGTGGCAGAAAGCCTATTGGCTAAAATTCTGTACAAACTTGAAGGACTTTTTTTTTTTCCTTGTGTCCTTTTGTTTCTGGCATACTGTATCTGTGTTACTTTAGCTTTAACAACAACAACATGCAGCATTCAAATTTCAACAACTTGTAAAAGTCAAACGGAAAATGGAGCGCTGAAAAGACAAAATATCAACTGGATGCATTTTCTGTCTTAACCAGAGAACCAAACCAAGGTCACAACAGAACAGAAGCTGAAGCAAACCAAAGCTGGTGTAAAATGAGATGAATTTGTTGACAGTATGTATTCTGTATGTTGAAATCAGCTGTTCTCCACCTGCAGCTCAGGATCCTCAGGTGACAGAAAATTATGCAGAAAGATTCTGAACGCAGTGACTCGTGAAGCTATCCATCGCCTTAAGTAAGAAAATCCTGAGCCATCAAAGTTGAGAACTGCTGAGTAAGGTCTTTTCTCACAGCACCAGAGATCTTTACAGACATGTTCTCTCACCTTGGGATCATAGTCGGGGTCGTTCTCCTCGTCAGCCTCCTCTTCACCTTCCTGAACACACAGCACAGGGCAACTTCAGTCTACAACTTCCAAAATGTAAGCTTTAGTGGCCTGTGGTAGTTTTTTGGTGGTTTTACCTCATCATCTGCCTCCTCTCCCTCTTCATCATACTGTAAAAGAAAAACATTTGTTAAGAGCCAGGATCATGCCAAATTAAAATGCTTATCTAAGTTGAATTAATTCTTACAACTCAATCACTTTGTAACCCCACCCAAGATATCAAATGCCCACACTCACATCATCGTCATCATCCTCTATGGCCTCTCCTGTGAAATACAGCACCGCTCGGGGTACGATACGTTCGCGGATGAAGTGGCCAATTTCAAAGTCAGCAGCCAGAATGGCTTCCGAATCCTCATCCTGAAATCAGACAGTTTATTCATGCATTTCCTGAACAAAGTGAGAAAGCAACTAGAGCTGCCCCTGATTCAGCATTTCTATACAAATGGCATCTGAAGTGCGTTTCCTCCTTGGAGGGAAGAATGGGTACAAAACTGATTACAAATCCTCTGGCCTGTCAGGCACTAAGGTTTGCCTTTAAGATGTGCCAAGATGCAGCTGGAGTTAGTTTGTGATCAAATTTGAATTTTGTCAAAATCAAAAGTTGAGAAAACAGTTTGTTGCCAAACTGTAGTGGCTTTGCTTGTAGTATTACTCAATATTAAGATTCACAGACCAGCCCCTCTGGCAACTTTGACTGTAGTTACTTATCTGGGTCACCAAATCATGTTTTTAAGTCACTACATGATGTTTGAGGTTAATGGAAGTGTATGTCTCATATAAAGAAGCTCAAGTTAATATCAAAAGACATCCCAGGTGAAACAGTGTGTAAAAGCACCAACTTACCAACTCGCCGTTTTCTGGGACTGCAAAGAAAGCACAGATCAAAATGAAACAATGCAAACAAACTCAGACTGGAGCAAACTCCGTATAGCAACGGTCAACTTCTCTGCCATGTCACTCTTACCCTCTGGTGGGGTGAAGAAGTTGAAAAAGGAGTCGTTGGGGACCGTTTTGGTGACCGTCCTGACCGTGCCACGGCCCTTGTGCTTTTGTTTCTTTTTGATTGTTTTCAATGTGACGTTCTTGCCCTTTGTCCATTCAATCGTGCAGCTGTTGTCAAAAACAAGGAGCAATGGAAACAAGGTCAGGAGGCAGCATTTGAAGTGTCAAATCTAAAAAACATCTGGGATGTACGAATTATCCAGTAAGGACTTTCAATTATCCTCTGCCTCTCTGGTTGGAGAGCAATACTGGTGGCCACCAGTGCTCACCCACAACCTCCTAGTTAATACGAGTTTGGTATACATTTGATTTATAAATTGTGACCTCGAGGTCACAGAGTTCAGACTCATCTCAGATATTTGGTAGGTGCACCTATGGTATGACTTTCAAAGTCCTATGTCAGTTCACAAGCTGCCACGTTGCCCACTCAACAGCACCACTCCATCAGCCTGTGACAGCTGAGGTGCAAAACTGAAGAAATGATAACCTCTTTGGCAGCATTTCATTATGTGCATCAAAAGTTGCTTAGAAAACAAAAACCTGAAAAGAGAAAAAAGAATCGCCGACACTCACCCCGTGCAGCTCATGATCTCTGGCCCATCGAAGGAGAAGGGGTCGTTCTCATCGGGCTCTGACCTCATCTTGTAGGTTTTTGTCAACACTGTGTTTGTGAAGAAGTCGTTTGGCTCAAACTGGAACTCTAATGTGAAGCTCTGGTGAACACAAGAGGCTGATGAGCAAACAGTCAGACTGGTTTTAGCCATTTAAAGTATGAGAAGCACACTTACCATTGGCTGTCCTGGATCTGAGAATTTTACTTTAATGTCTTGTAAATGTTTAAGGATAGGTTCATCATGTTCCTGAGGGGAGGGAAGAAGTGGTTTAGAAGCAAACACAGAAAACCACACGAGCCAGCCTATACAGATATTGGCCAGGAGGTGGAAGCAAACCCCGATTATTGAATTAGAGAAGTAGTCGCTGTCTGTGACCCATTTTCTGTGTGTGTAAACATACCTGCAGCATGTCACTGAGCAGATCCACATTTTTGAAAACCGTTAACCAGAATTCAGGAATGCCTTTGGGGTCTTCTTTTTCCTCATCCTTCTTCTCTTCCTCCAACTTGGCCTTCTCCTTCATCTCATCCTGGTTAAAAGAGGTTTTCTTCTAAATATTTGTATGTGCGTTTGGTGAATAAACAAACCAAAACATTTTATGCCCCGTCCACATATACAACCACACAGCACTGAACAGTAATGACCAAAAGGGGATGTTTTTTAAAAGAAAAAAACAAAACAAAAAAAACCTAGCTTCACATGCAGCACCATAGTACAGATTTAATCTACTCTGAAAAGCAGATGTCTGAAATCAGTGATGGCTGGATGCTGTGCTGTCACTTTGGGAAGACAATTTGGTCCTCGTATGAAATGTGCAAGCAGAAAAATGCAGAAAGCCAAGTATTTGTACAGTAAGCATGCAGGTGTATTTGTCATTTGTCCCTGCTTACGTACTGTCAGCTCTTCCTCTTCATCCGCTTTCCATTCACATTCCTCATCTGTGGGCTCATAAGCTGCTTTCACTATGTCACTTCTCTGTGAGGAAACGAGAGAACCATCTGAATTACAAATTTACACATGCATTTATTTTATACTGCAAGTTATACCACAGCAAATCAGTTCTTACAAAATAAACAAATCCTGCATTCTGTGAGTTGTATGAGAACAAGCGATCTCTGGATTCAAATGGCAAAGTAGTCATTTCAAACAGTGTTAATTTACAGGAAAAGATGCCTTTAACACTGCATTAGTGACATCAGAAACACACAGAACAGCAGCTTGAAAGCAGTCCTCAGTGCAAAGGTGAAGGATCGTGCACTTATGTTACACGCAGTACAACAGTGTGATCCAAATCCATAAAGGGGCTTTTTACAACCTTTTCTTTCATCACCTTCTGATGCAACACAAAGCAAACCTTTCAACACAAGTCAGCTTAAAGCATTTACTTGACTATCAGTTAACATTTAAGAGGAACTATTTTTATAGTTGAGAAAACAACTCATTTCATTTCCCAGAAAAATTCTGGTCCCAGATTATCAAAGGTTTGCAGCATATCTGAGAAAAGCTGCTTTCTTGGCTCCACCACAGATGGAAGAATGATGAAAGAGCTATGGTTACTATAGATACACTGACACACATGGAGTGTGCTCAAACAGCAGACCAGAGCCATACGTTTTCTATGCAAGCTCTAAGTTCCCTGAGCTGCTTCTAAATCCTGATGTAGCTTCACAGATTCAAGAAAGTGTGCACTCGAGGCAAATGATGCTCAAGGAGAAAGCGTCAAACATATCAGTATCAATGCAGGTCTAAACCTACTCATGTCCAGTTACAACGTGAGAGCTGCAAGTCTTGTTCAAATCGAGCGCTTTGGCCCTCAGGAAGCGCTCAGCAGATTCTTGTATTTAATCAATATTTAGGTAAATGTATATGCAACCTGTAGGCTTATGAGAGTTTCTTCTGAAGAGCAGAATTTGTGATTCAACCGTTCTTCAAAAAGACAAATAAATAAATACATTCTAAAAAGAGTTTTTAAATTGTCATTTATGTCATAAGTCTCTGTAAAGGGAAGAGCCATACAAAATTAGGCTTCTGGTCTTACTGTGAGTGACTAAAGAGTGGCTGCATCACGCTGGAACACATAATACGCAGTAAGTTTTACTTTGTGGTGACAAACCATGACTTCTTTACAAAGTATACACAAGACCAAAAACATACTTTGTCGAAGAGGGGCTGGTAGAGGGCAGCATACTTTCTTTCCAGCTCATGTACTTCCTCGTAGAACTTCGCTTCAATGTGGGCACATTTGACCTGCAGGTTCTTGAGAGCATTGACACGTCTCTTTACGACCTTTGGTAAACTGAGGGAGGACACATGAACAGAAGACATGAGGACAATCCTGGTTATTGAAAAGTAATATTTAAACTCCAAGTAAAAAATGTAAGTATATATATAATATAATATATATCCACTTGATTGTCATTCGTTTTCTAGCCTTTACAAAAAAAAATTTAAGTCACAGGGGGGGAAAAGTGATTGAGGCAAAGAGTGGCCCCCTCTTCAAAAGTTAATCTGCAGAGAGCTTTAGAGAATGGCAACAAAGTGCAGACATACTCTCCCCAGAGGATCCATAGTGAGTCAGGATGGCCTTCCAAGAAAACATTTATAAAAAAAAAAAAACAGTAAAAAACTATGCTGAGAACTGCTTTTATTCAGATTTGCTTCATTTAACACCAGCGTCGGTTTCTTTTGCAGATTTACTTGGTGGACACTTAGGGAACTTGTGGCCTGGGTCTTGCTGTAGATGAGAGAGGGGTTCCTCCTCATGTCTTACAAGGTCACTTCCATGTTTGCTTTTAATGACAGACAGTTTATATTTTTAAAACGCAAACTGAAATGAATATGAAACCATTTCATCACATCCATGCTTCTCATTTCCAACTCATCGCAGACTTATTTTGTAGGATGCTACCGAATCCATTCGGCTAGCTTTCAATATAGTGCATTTATCTGATGGTGGAATAAATTCTCCTGTAATGCAAATCTGCTCTTTCTGCTTGTTCTTTCACATCAGACCCCATGTTTCTGCTTTTGAAGGTGCACATCTCTTCGGTCCCATTTGGACACCCTGCAACTTTAACATCCTAATTATATCTTTAGAATCTGTTGAATGATCAGTTAACCAGACTCAGAAGTGCAGAGAAACTGCACCCAGTCAAGTTTCTCTGCAGTGTGGTAAATTAGAGACGCCTGCACTAGCCTGGCAGGGGAATGCGTGTTTGAGTCCCAAGTGCTGGGATGCAACCGGTGAGTTTGGTGGTGACTGCCAAACACTTGACATGTTGATTAAAGAGCTGCTTGCTGATGGTTTTGCTGAAGAGAGGAGCAGTGGGTGGCTCAGCCCTGTAGCCAAGATGCTCAGCGATGCTCACAACCTAGCATCTCAGAAGCCCCAACCACTGACTGAACTGTCGCCGTTTCAGCAAGCATCCTTCAGTGTGGTTTTTGTTAAAAGTATCTCCTCCACTTGGATTATTTTCGTTTTAACTATGACTCACGTCAGCTGCGATTACATTTCCTGGACTCATGCAACAAATTGATCCATGTTAACTCAAGTGACTACACAAAATAAAGTCTTTGTGCAGCTATTCGCCCACTAAAGCAGCCCTCATTATTTACAACTGATGCCAGTACTATGCCCTGAAATGCAGTGCCCCACTGTCCTTTTTCCACAACATCATTGTATGCATTTATTTTAAAGGCTCTCTGGTATGCCGTTTTATGAAGGACACCAGGTGCTCACAGCCACTTACACTGAGAAAGCAGAGCTAGACTTTGCATTTTGCATTTTAAAACGAACAGACAATTTTGTCTTGTTTGAACTTCTGTTTAATGTTTCACTGCCTACAGTCTGGAAGTGGTCTGTAACACATTAAATGGGTTTTCCTATTACCATACATCTCACCTTTATGTGCCTCAGCATACCCAATTTAAAACCAGCTGTCCTTACAAAGTGATGTTTGAAACTCAACATGCGTTCTTCCTTCATCGCATCCGAGACGATAATAGCTGACCTCGCCAGGGGCTGAGGCTTCCCACTTCAATGTAAGAAGCCCACCTGCTTCACACTGAAACCTGGTTGTATTTCTAGTGTCACACCGGTAGATGCTCATCAACTCATGACTCGCTTGGTTTGACTGCACCGTTGGTGTTGACCTCAACTTCAAAGTCATTTGCATTTCTACTCAACAAGGTGTCGTCACCATTTCAGATACTCATCAGTATGCTGAAGCATGTAGATTGTAGGTGGATGTTTTTGATTGTCTATTTGCAAGGAAGTGATTGCTGTAACTGATGGAAAGCCCACAGCAACAGTTGCCAACAGCCAGACTTAAAAAAAAAAAAAAAAAAAAAGCAGGATCTACTGAACAAAATTTAGTGAATACCACTCTTGCAAAAAAACCTTAATATAAAAACAAAAACAAAGTCTGTACATTATTCTCAATTCAGAGCTGCCTGTGTGCTGCTCAGGCAAGACAAATGAGCCATCCCTCACCTCTCCATGTACCCTGATGGTGAGCCATTCAAACCATCCAGCCTCTCTTGCAGCGCAGCCAGGATCTGTGGATTCTGCATCATCTGGACAGTCAGCTGACGAGCTGAAGAGAAACATACAGTGAAAAGAAATCTATGAGCAGAACTTGAGCATCATCTCAGAACTGATGTTGAGCGGGATTCACTTAAAACTACACTCAAATATACTGATTTATAATTGAAACCCAAATCAGGAGCTGCACAATAACAATTTCACGACTGTTTTTGTAACCATTCCATCACTGCTCGGTGGAGTGCTCTTAAGTACTTTGCTTGTTAAAGTGTGGAAACAGAGGTTGATGTCTGGTTATGTGCATTATGAATGTTGCATATACATATATGCTCAGCAGTCAAAGAGTGCTCTTTGTGCAGCCAGACAGGTGACAGATGGTACAACCCAAGTGTTCGACACATTGCTCACACCTATCAAAGCTCAGTCAGATTGCTGCTGGCAGGTGAGAAGATTAAAAAGACTGGAAGTCACTTTTCTCTGCTGGCACATCCTGGACATTTTCCTTGTGTTACAAGCCAAAAATCAGCGAGCTGTCTGAGATGCTGCACTGAGTCAAATAAATAAGCTTCTCTGAATTTAGACAAAATCAGCTCCTTAAGCAGATGCTTTAATGTAGAATTCTGTAGTAGACCAAAAACACAAAAGGGGCTGTTATGAAGTGACAAAACAAATGTTGCTCCCCTTGTGACAAGGGGTCACCACAGCAGGCAGCGCCACATGTTTTTATTTGGTATAGTTTAACCCTGGATAACCTTCCTGAAGAAACCTGAAAGTGGATTTGTGTCTCTGGCTGAAACTGAACCACTGACCTGTGTGTAAACCACCACATTAGATTGTTTTAGAGAAGCATCACTACACCTTTACAAACTGATCCCCCTGTAGTCTTCAACTGTTACATTTGAGGTTTTAAAGCTATACACACTTAAACCGGGTCACTGAGGGGGATTTGAATTATGTTAAAACCCATTTGCAGCACTGTCAGAATTAAGTTAACTTGCAGTTGTAGCACATTCCTCAAGTTATGTAAATGCAGGGGCAAGTTCAGCAACTATAACTGCCCATGTTGTTAAACTGACACCAAAAAAAACAAAAAAGAAAACCTCAAGTCAAAGTCTATCGGCTCAGCTTACTGGAACGACTGTAGGTAGGGCTGTTCGATATAACGATATATATCGGATGACGATATAAAAACATCTATCGTTTCATTTTGTGGTGTCGCAAAATAAACTGTTTACGGTAATGTTTTTTCATCGTTCTGATGTCCCTGTAGTGGCTATATTCATTTCTTAAAGTTCTCTCTGCAGTTCATCTAAACAAAGAGCACTTAGACTAGAACAGACGCAACTACGTTAATCCTACCATAAAACAATAAGACACGGTATGACCTCTCATGCTCCCAGAGTGCTGTCTAATACACACAAAGTTTGCAGACTATCAAGGATCAAAACCTCTACCAATCTACAACTAATTACAAAACTTATATATATAAAACATATATAAGTAAATATTTCTAAGCATAAATGACAATCAACAATACAAACTCTAACACTGTGGTTTGTAGTTTAAAGTACATTGAAAAGACCAATGATAGACATGCACAGGCCTGCTGCATATTTGCACAAATTTCTTTCCAAATCATTGGGTTCGTGTGTGTCAGCTTAGCACTGTTTATGGTTTTGCTGCTGAAGGATTTCTATACTGTACATGCAGAGTGAATAATTCTGTCTTAGTTGGCTACATGCTGTGCCCACTGGGTCGTGAAAGTGACTTTGTGTCTCTGTAATTGGAAGAGTGATCCACCGCATGGTGATCAGGCAGTCTGCTGCCATTACAGATGTCTGTAACCAGAAAAAATCCAAAAGGCATCAGCAGAGAATGATGTCTGCTAGTTAAGGACTTATTGTTGCATACTTTGTCATGGAATTTGTATCACTGAACACATTCCATAACACTCTTTTTCCACCGTCTACTGACACCGATACAAACTGCACTCTTTAACCTGGTCTGGTTCCTTTTTTACCTGCTACCTCCTGTACAGGTTTGCAACTCAGCTGCGGTTCCTTTTTTGGAGTTGTGTGCAGCCGGGGCGATTCTAGGATCAGAGCTTTGGGGGTGCTGAGCACCCAGAGAGCTGCCCTGCA
>NW_024582602.1:717220-744181 GCF_018398535.1 Haplochromis burtoni
AAAGAAAACGGCGGCCGTTACAACTTATGTCTAAAAATGTATCGTTTCATGCATCGGTTAAAACACTCGACTCAGCTACGTGCAGATGGAAACACTTCACGCAAGTCGAGCTGCCCGAGATTCACAGAATTTACAGAAAATGTTACATTGTTGTGATTTATATCGTTATCGGACGATAGATGTCTGATATCGGGATATGAGATTTTGGTCATATCGCACAACTGTAGTAGTAACTGAATTTCAACCAAGGTGCCGCTACTACACAACCAGCAATAAAAACTTGTTTTTAATCATTACCAAATCTACCAACCACAGGAACCGTTCTATAGTGCATCCACACACTACAGATAAACTGTACTACACCACAGTACCTGTGCAACTGAAGCTACAGCATTACTGAAACCCTACAATAAAGCAGAGGAGTATCTGCAGGGCGTGGGGTGCTTCGTGTAATTAATAGATTTACATTCAGCTCAAACATCAGTTAAAAATCTCAAATGTTCAGAGCTTGTGATTCCCAAGTTACAGGTGTTCCACAACAGCCCTCATGTGTGAAATCTCAAAAGATTTCTTAATGAGGGTCTACACTGCATGTTAACGCCAGCAGGCTGCAACCATGTATTACTCATGCATTTATAATCCTCCCCCAGCTTCTAGGTCTTGTGTACAGACTTCCTTAAAGTGCGGCTGCTGTGACAGATCAGACGTAGGCAGCCAGAATCAGTCTTCTTTCAAGTCTGGCTTTTAAAAGACTGCTCAAACTAGCTATAAAAAGATAGGCCCAAGCAGCAATCTATATCTAGCCACAATAAGCCGGGAGTAGGCCAATATGTGAGGAGTCGTCAGAACCATTGAAGATCAAAGAATACATAAACAGCATCGAGATCCCAAAATAAAACGGATCAGTGCTCCCAGCTCTCAACTATTAAGTCTATTATGCTGTATTCAAGTTTATGTGCCACTTTGTTCACCCACTGATACTGAGTGTTTGAATTGCCATCTTCTCAATGTTATCACTTGGCTATTGATATTCCTTTGGCACTGGCTAAATAGCTTTTTTTTGGGGGGGGGGGGGCACAATTTGACCCCACATTCCCCCACTTCTACATTTCACCTAAACCACAGAATATGCGCAATTCAACTCTAGACTGTAAGTATACTGAGACTGCCTTACCTTTGCTGTTTTCATCTTCTCCCGTCTCCTCCTCTTCCACTTCCTCAACATCCTCCATATCTGCTGGGTCCATCTCAGCCTGATCTTTGCTGCTCAAGGAGAGAGGGGAAGGACAGAGGGTGGAAATGTTAGCCAAAACAAAGCAGTACTTATGAAGGAACATTTAAGATTGGCCAAACTAGTCCTGGCATCTTTTGGCTGATCACTGACCACTATGCCAGCCACATGTGGCAGTAATAGCATGACTAACAATGAAGAGCCAACTGCCATGCTGACACACCTTGCCCAAGATCATCCTGATACTGAGTGGCCAGCAGTGATGCGGTGCAGCTCTAAAAATTCACTAATAAACAAAACTGGAGTCTGCCTTTACCCATGATGCTGCTCAAAGCAGTGAAATATGATGCCCAACTTCAAGATGCAGCACTATCACAGTTCAATACCGAACATAACACAGCTTCACTAGCCCGTCTCATCCTTCCATCAGGCTGCAGACTATTGTGAAAAATCAATGCCCAAGAGTGGAAGAATTTAAGAGTCAAAGAGACAGCTCCCATCCGATTGGGCCATTGTTACAGAGCCATACATGTTTTAAAGGTGGCCTGTAAAACACGCATTTAAAGGGGGGAAAAAAGTAACCCTAGCTGTTGGAGAGGTGTGTGGAGGAGCTCCTACTGCACTGCACCCTTAGATTTAACCTGAGGGGCACTTTCTGAATCTGAAAACTCAGTACCAGAAACTGCAGTTCCTCCAATGACCACATGAAGCTGGCTCCAAAAACAAGTCCAACTACTGTAGGCTTCATGTTAAAAAGTCCCATTTCATATCATAATGAGTGTGCAACTATAAATCACTGCCTCTTCTGCAACAACGACACAGGAATTTTAGAATAAAAGGCTGGAGTGTGGATGCTTTGACAGGTGTCCCACCTGCAGCAAACCCTTTGTCAGGCTTTACCGCAACTAATCTGGACCTCTCCATGGTTCTGCTTTTGGTATATTCAAGGTTTACATTATAAGCACAAAAAATGTCACCTTCAACTTAGAAAAAAAAAAAAAAAAAAAACAAACGACTTGACAGAGAGGCCAAATGTTTAATTTTAGTTATCAACACCACATAATGTACTTACTTGTCGATGTCTGCCATATTAACCGAGTCTCAAGTGATGCTAGAAAGAAAGAACAGAACCAGTTAGCTTAGAAATCCTGGATTACATGTTATTGTTACCAGAGGGGTGCACTACACAGGCTTTTTGCAAAATTGTTCAGCCTAAAGGCAAAGCTGCATCTATCCTAACCAGGTTAGGAGATGGCAACTTATTAACACAACCTGCTCAAAATGACTAGTTTCGGTTTAAAAACTGGCTGCAAGAGCCAGAGTAAATCATTTAATGACAATAGGCAGAAATTTCATACGCACAAAGGTGTAGTGCAATTTGTATAAGTACCAGAGGGCACCAAAGACACATGCATGAGGTTACGCATGATTGAGCTACAGCACACTTTATGTTATGCAACTTCTGTTCTCACAGTGGAAAGTTCAGGAGTAATGACCACAACCAAAATGCGGCTCTTATCAGTAGTTCATCCGTCTGTTGAGCCTCATCTCTACCTTTACACATCTTTTTCTAGTAAGCAGTTAAAGGGTGAATACCACCACTCTGAACAATTTTATGTAATATACTTAACAAAAAGCCTGGCATGTCCACTAATATTAAGAACTTGCAGAAAGGAAAGGTATCTGCGGGGGCATTGAGGATATTAATGTGCATTCATGTTTTTAATTCGTACACTAAGATTTCTGTTGAACACCGTTTACAACCAACTTCTAAGCTAATATAAAGATACTGGTTTAAATTTAACAGTCCTTCATTGTGTTGTTAAACAGCTACTGGAATGTTACTGAGCACCTCCACAGTAAAAAAAAATAAATAGAAAAATTTCTGCAATAAGCGCCCCACAATGTTGTTAGAGAACGCTAATAATAAACCACAAAAACTCGAGTTACTTCATATCAAGTCCCCTTCCCTTCTTATTACCACAAAAGAACTAAAATGATATATAGTTTTTATTGTATAATTTTAAAAATGTAAAACTGCAGCCTCACCATTTTGATGCAAATGAAACTAAACTGGCTGTATAAGTAATGCTACTCCTCAAAATAGTGCACACACAGCACTACCCTCCACTCCAGAGGAAATGCATGAAAAATGCATATAAAAGGAACCCTAGGCTGCAGTCAACACAGCACTGACAGCATCTCACGAAAGATCAAAGCAGAGCCTTATGAGGCATTCACACACCGATTAAAAACAAAAGACTGAAAATGACTTTAGTGCATATGAATGTCATCTTTCCCTCATTAGTCCTTTGCCGATCAGTACAGCAGTCTGTTTAGCACTGTGGCTACTATTACCTGCTATGATCGATATTCAAATAAACTTTACTAATCTCTAATAACACGCCCATCCCCAAATAATTAAGTAAATAAATAATTAACTTATTTTTCCAAAGAATTTTTATTAAACACTCAGGATTTGTCTAAATCCATCACATGCTTATTTTAAGAGTCCCATCCCAGTCTACATGGGATCAACCCTGGCTGTTAGTCAGTCACCCCCTTGCCACTCAGCCAAGGCCACCTTCCCCTGAGAGACTGATTAGGGTGGCGGGTCCTTGATGCAATTCAGTTGCCTCTCCCTACAGACATATTCCAACTCCACCAGCTAGGAGTTTAGCTGCTTGACAGCAGTCCCTTTTCTACTCCTGTAGCCTGGTACAGTTTGGTTTAGCACTACAGGAACCAGTTTTCCACCAGCTCTAGGATGCGACTTGCATGCAATTATGTCCCATGGAACAGGAAAAGAACTGCTAAAACCCATAAAGGATGGACCCGAGACTCACTGAAGAGGCAGCTGAGTGCCATGGAGGAACACATGAGGCAAAGTATTTTTTCCCCATTAAGAAAAAAAACAAAAACAATAATTCAATTTTTTAAAAGTCTAATGGACTTTGACTACCACTACTTTATCATGACAATGTTACAAGACACATTTTATATGAATCATCACTGACCTAGCAACACATGAATGACACGACGGCATTTCAGCAGAGTGCAGATGATGGTAAAAGGTCCATAATCCTTTTCCTGACTGCCATGTTCTTGCTGCTGTCCCAACTCATTAACTACATTCACCTGTCATCCCAGGGGCAAATCTGTCCCTTGTTAGCCTGTAACACTAGCAGCTGCAGGGCTTCAAGAACTAAAGCCCAGGAGCTTATAATCTATTACACTTAACTTTTGACAAATTAGAATCGAAACCAAAAATCTATGTAGGTCTTTCAACAGAGCAAGGAAATTATTTCAACAAAGCAGCATATCATAACTGTTTATCTCAGGTGGGCTATATTCAGCCGATACGCCAAGATTATTCAGCTGCAGAGCTGATGTGACACTTTTAGCTTAGAAAAGTCACATGACAGATCAATGTGTTTCTTCCCTCTTGCAGAGGATAACTGATTTAGGGAGAAGCCTGCCTTGTTGGCTGGTTTGTGACTTTAATTGCATCCCATTTCTCAAATGAAACCTGCAGTCTGCCACTTTTGGAATAGCAAGAAACGTTTTTAGGCTTTCACTTTTTAAGTTTACACTGACAAATGAATAAATCTGAAAGTGTCTAGGAATAATAAAAGCACATGTGCTTTGTTACTCTAGGATGACACCCACCATCCCTACCACCTCTCTATTTCTCCAAATTATTGATAAGTACTGGAGAAAGCTCTTAGGACAAAAAACAATTTCCACTGTGCAGAATGAGATGACAGTGTTTTTAGTTTGGGTAGTTGGCTTATAATGCACGAAACAAAGACTTGGGTATATTACGCACAGGATAATACCAGCCTGGAGCATTTTCTATCAAATTGCCCAGGCCAACCTGCGTCAATATCAACAGCATGCCTCATTGTTTAAGTCCCTAAAATACCTCAAATTGTTTTTTCATTGTGAAAAGTGATAACAACATCAGCGCTTCCAGAGCTATACGTGGCGATTCATTTGAACAAAAAAGACTTAAGCTGCTCCCACTTTGTATGGTGTGTAATTGCCATTAAAAAAGAAAAAAGACAACTTAAACCCACCTACGTCTTCCCTAGAGAAGACTAATTGCAACACGGAGCAGCTAATTGATTACATTCTCCTAAAAACATCAAACTGGCCCAAAGACAGACCCTTACTCAAGATAGCCATTTCTTCTATCCCTGCCCAGCGACCACGTGTTGCATGCTGAAGTCATGTCGACCCATTCATGACTAACAAAAAGCCCCGGGTGGATGCCTGCCTGCTGAAACCACATTTCGGCTTCATTTGGCAGCCAACCTGTTGAAACGTTTACTCATTTTACCCACATAAAACAAGCCGGACTCCGGCTAGTGTACAGACCAACTTTAGCCGGCCTGCCTCAGTCTAGTATCAAAGAGCTCTTGTGTGTGCGCTGCTAGTTAAAGCTAGCTTGCGTGCTGCTAGCTCGATGCGCACTACTCGGGGAGAGCAAGTGGGAGGAACAGCTTCGACAGACACGGTGCTGTAACTAGAAAATATGGGCCAGTTAGGAAGTGGTGTCAACGCTCCAGCACCACGTTTTAACCAGCTTCCCCTTATGTAATAGAACCAACTATCCAATTCAACCAAACGCCGCGTGCCGTTATCAGTAAAGCTCAGTCTCGTGAACAGTCCCCCGTCCCCCTCCATCTCCACCCACCCATCCTCTACAAAAATAAAAATAAGGTCAAGTCCAAAATTACAAGAAAGGAGACACGTGTCAACAAATGTCGAAAACCGCCGACAAGTGCCGGACTTATCCAGCGTTTTGTCCTCTCTGCGAATGCAATGACTGGTCAAACAGTCCGGTGGAAGCGGACGAACATAAACGCTGTTTTATTGTTTTTTTTTCCCCCAAATCGCGTGTAACGTTAACACACATCATGGTGGAGCCAGTCTCAATGGCTGCTGCCACTGTCTGACTTGACTAGCATTAGCAAAAGCAGCGCTGTCACCCTCTTGCCACCGTTCGCTCATACAGTGGGACTGAAATTCAACTTCGGGGACGACGACCAAGTTTGGGGCGTTAGCGCCGAAGCCATTCCCAACTCCCGTCTCTTACCTTCGCTGTCTAGCCGGAGGCTGGTTTGGTTAGCGGCGCTACGCAGTGAAGCGGTCTCGGGGAAGAAAGAGACTCCGCTCCGATGGCGGTAAAAGGGAGAGAGATCCCGCCGCCTGCGCTCATATACATCCGACGTCATCACGTAAACCGGCAATCACCGAGGCAACGCTGTGCATGGGAGGGGCGGCGGTGAGGTTGCCCCTAGGGGGGGAAAGCAGAGGATGAGGAAACATCGTTCCAGTCCTCCTTATAGTCTTCTAATCATCTGGTTGCTGCTCTTCATCACCTCATTCATTCATTATCGTCACAACTCTCTCTTAATCAGCGTCTTAAACTTCTTCACCATGTCATTTCCAGTCATTATCTTATACCATGATTGTCATGATCGCAGCTACCAGCTCCATTGCCTTCATCGTGCAAGCAGTCGTCTTCATCATCACTGCCTGGGGAACTGATTACACTCATCATGGACGTTGTGACGCTCGTCATTTTGCCATAATCTTCATTCTCAGTTTCCCCAGCAAGATTCGTGCTCCCCCTGTTATTAGCATCAAAATCACCATGTCTTCACCAGCATCCCCAGCCACTTTGACTACAACAAACCACACTTTGGGACCTTTTGTTGGCGGTATCTGTTTTAGTCATAAAAACTCTCAGACTTCAATGCTAATGTGTGTTTCAGCTGTTCTAGCTATGTTTTAGCTTTTCTGTGAAGCACTTTGTGATTTTTATCTTGAAAGGTGTTATGCAAATAAAATGCTACTTACTTTTTACTTTACTTACATGGTGACCCAACAACGTACTCACACTTTATGGTGGTTTGCTTAAAAATGAACTGTGTGTACACCGCTGTTACACTGAACAATAGCACACCCAAAAAAGTTTTTTTTTTATAGATTGAGGACTTAAAATCTGAGATAGGTAATGGGGTGGTTAGCACTCTTGCCTGGCAGCAAGTAGGTGCTGGGTTCAAATCCACCATCTGGCCAGGGCCTTCCTGTGTGGAGTTTGCATGTTCTCCCTTTGTCTGTGTGAGTTCTCCCTCTGGGTGCTCTGGTTCCTCCCACAGTCTAAAGGCATGCAGTTAGTGGGGTTAGGTCCAGTGGTGATTCTGTCCATCAATGTCCCACCATATAAGCGAAAATTTATCAGGTGGTTTTCGAGGGAAAGTGTATGCCGCCGGTTAAAAAAAAATAGCCTACACACATTTGAGTGATGACATATCTCAAAACAGAGACAGCCGGATAGAAAACCTCTTCCTAGTGACCCGGAATGAAGCCAGAAGCAAAGACTGGAAGGATTTCACTGTGATTCATCCATCAGGCAGCACCGGACTCAGTGTTACTAACACCAGGCACACTGCTTGGCTTCTACCCTCCTCTGAGCAATACCTGGCACCAGCCCAGAGGTCGGATCTCTCTCATTCCACACTTTCCCAGAAGACAAAGCCTTCCCACATGTGTCTTTGATGGCACAAAACTCAAAAGTGAATATTTCCCTGAGTCATGCCAGCCAGGAGCACAGGAACAGAAAGCAGATAAAAACAGTGAGAGGAATTGTTTTCCAGCTTTCACATTATAGGTCCACGTGAGAGCTGCCAGGTAAACCCCACTTTGAAACACGTGTATTTTTATTGTCAAAACCTACCAAAAGCCTTTTCCCCCCCAAGGACACCTATATCCATTTCTGTTATATTAATTCATTTTTATTTCTAGTGTTACTTTTTTCTTGCAAGTTTTGTGCTTTGCTTGTATTTTCTGTTTCTTCTCTCTTTTCAGTGACTTCCTTCATCTTTTGAAAAGTCACTTACATTATGCATCTTCTGCGCTTTTCCTTCCTGTCTCTGTGTCTGTCCCTGTGTCTCTGTTTTTGTCCTCTTGTGTGTCCTTCTATTTTTCTGCCCTGCCGACTGCTTTCCCCCCAGTTTGTTGTCTTGTGTTTCTGAGTTACTGCTGAAGACTTTTCTTTTTCCTGTTTTGTGCAGTGTCTTAAGTTACTAGTTTTATACAAACAGTTCACACCAGGGGCCTTAAAGTTGCTCCCTGAATGGAATGTAATCACCATTAATGTTAGCAATTACTTCTGCCAGAGAGGTTGTGTTTTTGGTAGTGTTTGTGTGCATGTGTTTCATTCTGTCTGCAAATGTGGGATTTCAAAAAGTTCTAAATTAATTCTGGTAAACTTTGTAGAGTGGGGTGATGTTAAAACTCCATTAAAATTTGCTTTACATCCACCAAGGCCTTCAAGAGCAGCGTAACTATTCATTGGTCAAAAATTGACAAAAAGCCTTAAACTTAGAAACTATGAGTGTTTGACTTCTTATCTCTCCTTCAAGGTCAGCAGATTAATCCGAAGGTCAAAATGATTCTATATAAATTAGATGTAAAGCTATTTAATTCTTACTCCCATAGTTTGTAATTACAACATATAGGCATAAGGCATATAGGGAATATAGTGGGAATTTAAATATCACATTACTTTGGACCTCTTACCTCTACTTCAAGGTCAAATAAAGTCAAACTTTCATGAAATGCCTTTTATTTTTAAAACATTAGACATGATTTACATCCAAATATCATGTCACCTTTGACCTCTGACCTCACTTTTACATTTCTGGCTTCCTGTCATGTTGATCCCAAAATGTGTCATATCTTTAAAGAGAACCTTGACTAGAGAATGAGCTGCTTAGAAATATACTGTAGTATCATTTTATGGGTAAGGGTTAACCCTAACCCTAGGGACAGTTATTCATGTCCAGTTATTTACAAATCAATATTAAGTTCCTACTCCTACATAATGTTTATATGCGAAATATTCTACTATTGCCTTAAAAGTAAATAAAGCCGAGCGAGTGAGCTTTGAGCTTTGATGTCAAAAAAATGGTCATCATTAAAAACTGTAGTCAACCAACCAACAGGGGCTGACCCGCTGGCTCCTATGATGTCTTATTCCATTGCACTGTTAGCAGCATTTCTATAAACAATAATTACATTTCATTATATTTTTATTCATCCATTTTATGTTGTACAGGAATGATTATTCACTAACATTTGAATATATCACCACATGCTCTTTTAGCTGGAGTGTGGATATGGGACTCCAGACTGCAAATCTGCTCCAACAAATGGGAGTTTCACCTGCTGCAAAGAAACTGCCCTGTTCTTGTCATCGTTTTTCACACGACTGACTGTTATCTGGTGACATATCCACCAGTCAATAAGACCCAAACCATTTTTTTAGCATTTTTTCCCAGTCAGTAGGAATACAGTATTGTGAAAAAGCCAGCCATCATTTCTTCATATCCTGCTTCCAAGGAGACTTTATTTTTATGTCATTAGCAGCCTGATGCAAAAACACATAATTTGTTCCCATTTCTTCAGTTAAATCTTTTTTTTTAAGACTAAAAATAACAGAATTTGACAGGCATAAAATAGCATTGGCACCAACAAGATGATTCCCAAAGAGCTTCTTGATAAAAACTTGACATATCTCATCATGGGTGTGCAGTAGAGGACAAAAGAAGAAGTGGCAGGCCTAAGATTCTACAGCATCTGAGAGTCATGGCATTAAGAATCGGGAAAAATCTCAGCAAAGAATATATATAAACAAGAGGTCTTATGAAGTGATGAATCCAAATTTGAAACTTTTGGTTTAAATTATCGTCAATATGTATGGAGGAGTTTGGGAGAGAGGACACAGCAGAGAGTGTCTACAGATATGGTGAAGGGTCTGTCTGCATTTCAGTCAGTGATTTTGAGGGGATCTTTTAAAATTGACAGAATTATTAATGCAGAAAAATACAATCAGATTTTGAGCCACCATGCAGATCCAGACAGTACAAAGTAAACCCATAGACCACTGACCCCACCACATGCTGTTGAGAATCATTCCTCTAGAAAAAGTAAAAACAGGCAAACAGGCTGAACTGCACACCTGAGCAAGTCAAGTCAGCATCAGACACGAGTTAGAGGCAACCACATTTTTACTCTCTAGCTTTTTATTGTGACTGAGTTTTGTTTTGTTCTTTGTGTGTGTTTGATCTACTTTTTACTTTTTTACTATGTACAGCACTTTGGCCAACCTGTGTTCTTTTTAAATGTGCTGATTGATTGATTGATTGATTGATTGATTGATTGATTGATTGATTGATTGATTGATTGATTGATTGATTGATTGAACCATAAGATAGCTGTGGTTGATCTGCCCCAAAAAAAGTATTATTCCAAAGTATAACATGTACCTTGACCAGAGATGGGGCACAGTAGCATCTTTATGCATGGGATGGTCCAGCTTAAGAATTTGTGGCATTTCTGAATTTGAATGCATGTTTTTCCAGTAAAAGCACCAGCAGATGAACCTGACTGTACTATTTGAAATGTTGAAGCCTTAAGTTTGGCATTTTTGTCTGTTTCTCCCAGCAGTCTTTCCAAACAACCCATATTCGTTCAGACCTTTTCTAGTTTAACTGGGGCCCTCAGAATCTGAGAGGTAGCTCTTAGGTATTTTGCAGTTTTTCTAAGCATTGCACAATCTTACCTTGGGTTGGATTTGCAAGAATGTCCACTTCTGGAAAGATTATTGCCCCGTATTTAGACACACCTGAATACACCAGCTGCTACTTTTCCTCTTAAAGTGAGGATGTGCTTAATTTTTCTAATGTTATTTTAGTAAGGACTATATATACACTGTAACCTTGGGATGCATTGCACACAAACAGATGCTAACATAGTTCGTGAAACTAATAGTTATTGAGTTGATTTTATTCACTGAGAAAACTTCATTAAGTTAACCAGACAAGCATAAAAAGATGCCGTGGCAAACCAGGGCTAACGAGACAAGGGAAACAAAACCAGATACATTAACATGAGACACGGACTTTCAAAGTAAAACAGGAAACATAACCCAGAGACGTGGACTTGACAAGGGGACACAGCAGACAGGGGAGACAGAGCAACTAAGAAACACAGACAGAAACCAGAACATTAATAAAGAAACCAAAAGACTAGAAACAATAAATAATGGCAGAATCAAAGTACAATAGTAAAGAAAACTCAAAACTCTGGGTCAGCGACCCAGGTCTCCTAACGACTGGTGACCGAGGCTACCAACAACTGCAAGGAGGCTTTGCAAGCAATTTCACCCTAGCAACCGCCAATAAACGTCACTGATGGGTATCTATGCCTGTGTGATAGGGCCCAAGTTAAAACCTGGGTAATTTATTTTTAACAATTCATTTTAAAAGTTACTTAATAACTACAGATATACTATACATCTCTGAAACTTGTGAGTGTTTTATAGGGGCTGAAGCTATTGAACTCTTGAGCCAGATAAGAGTGCTGTTCTTGCTAGAAGTAATTATATTACTGCTTATTGGAGAGGAATAACGTCACAATTTTTGCACACTGTCAACACGTTATTCTTCATTTGATGCATAATTAGCTGCCGAAGCTTGCAGGCGTGCCTCCTCTCAGTCACACGGTGTCCTTCCTCTGTTAGTAATACTGTGGGGAATTGGTGGAACTTTAATTTTCAACTTGAGTGCATTTGCAGTAACTAACTGGTGTGCACTCCCCTCCTCACACAGTCAGCTCACTGTCAGTGTGTGTAAACAAAGCAGGACTCTTCATAGACATAACACTTGATAGCTCTGTTGAATTGTCATTAACAATATGATAGTGGATCTAAAAGAAGAGATGAACTGACTGAAGTACTGCTGCTGTGGCATTTCTCACAACTTCAGAGACCTGCCTAATTAATATGGTGTGTTTCTTAACCTAGTCCACTTAGAAAACTCTAAAGAACTGCTCTCTTAATAGGCCTGACTCACTCTTCTACGCTGCTTTGCTTCCCAGCATGTGTCTTGTCACATGTGCTGGCCCAGATAGGCAGTTTACAGCTCAAATGCTGCTTATTTACTATGGCCTCTTAGAAGTGACACAGTGATGCTTTTTGAAGTTTCTCCCTGTATTTTTGTCTTTCATTCTATTGCTAATGCATTGCTCTACAGAATTTTGTACAAAAAAGTATTGGACTATAGTTGGTTATAAGAAAAAATTAAACTCTCTTTAATTATGTGAGAAAGAATAGTTAGTTTGACAAGTTGGCCTGTGATGTGAACCGTTTCCTCCCATGAATTAATTGCTATTGGCTGAAAGCAGTGACCCACACCAAAATGGTCTGCTCCCTGAGCAAAGGGCATCTAACAAGGTGACCCTGACTCCAGGCTTCGCTTTGTGTTCATTTTCCCTTCACTACTACTCACCATGACATTTTTCTGGTGGCTGTGGAGGTCAGTCATGCATGACACAAGATGATTTCCTAATGAAAATAACCAATAGAAGCTGGGTAAAACATAAAGGCATTGATTAGTATTTGGTGCAAAACTGGTCATCCACCACATGATTAGAACTTCATCCACTAACTGAACTATTCGTACAGCACAAATTAAGATGTATCAGACCAGGCTGGTACATTTGTCCAGTCTTCCATTATCTGGTGTTGCTGACTTTATAGCAACTGTACCTTCAGTTTCCTGTTCATATCTGACAGGAGTGGCACCTGCTGCTGTTGCCTACCTCCTTAAGGGTTAAATGTGTTGTACATCCAGGTAGGCTCATTGGCATCAATTGACTGTAATGAGTGTAGCCTTTCTGTCAGCATAAATGTGTCTCACCATTCCTCTTTCACCTCCACCACCAACAAAGAGAACCACCACTCAGTGGATATTAATCTGTAAGCCTTAAGTCCACTAAATGCATGCTGATTGGCTGTTTAAATATTTGCTGCCACAAGCAATTAATAAACTGTCTGGTGCAAGCATATTTCATTTAAAACATTTTTAACTCATTGCAATTATCTGAGATCTGTAGTTACTTTAAATGATTAGTTCAAGTACAAAACCTCTGCATTAGATTACCCAAACAGCACAGAGACCGTTTAACTGTGCTTCCACTCATTCTCATGGACACAGGTGTATAAAAATCAAGCAAACTGTTTAGCAAATATCTGTGAAAGAACGGGTCGCTGTCAGGAACTCAGTGAATTCCAGTGTTATAGGATGCCACCTGTGCAACAAGTCCATTCATGACTTCTTTTGGACTCCCAAATTTGTGGGAACAGTGTGGGGCTGGCCCCTTCCTCTTCCAATATGTTCCTAATACACATCAGTGTAAAAAGCAAATGTCCTTAAAGACATGGATAAGAGAGTTTGGTGTGATGTGGAAGAACTTGACTGGTCTGCACAGAGTCCTCGTCCTAAACCCGATACAGAATAACTTTGGGGATGAATTAGAGCAGAGACTGTAAGCCAGGCTTTTTTTGTCCGCATAACTTCATTATTTAAAGTTTCTGGATGCCGTCTTGACCTCATTAATAGGCTTCTGGATGAATGGTCAAAGATTCCCACAAACACACTCCTAAACCTTGTGGAAAGCTTTCCCAGAATAGTAGAACCTGTTATAGCTACAAAGGGTGGCTGGCATCATGCTAAACATTATGGATTAACAATGGGACTCAAATTCTGCCACAAGCACACTGAAAATATAGAACTTGGGCTATTACTCGAATCTAGAGGAAGATAGTACAAAAGCACTGTCATAGCCTGGCTGTAGTGCAGCTTTATCATATATTTATTAATGCTAATTAGATGACATCATTATCAGAGGCAGAATTTGTAATTGTGTCCAAAGTGCAGCCTGATATTAACCTCTCAGACTAAACATTGTTCCCAAATGCTAACTGTGAAGGCTTCATCAGGAGGAGAAATGCCATCAACTTCTCAAGGTCACCTGGTAGAGCAGCGCAGGAACGCACCCTATGGCCATCAGACTGCAAATTGCCACGAAAAGTCTCCTGTCCGCATAGCAAGGCTTCCTAATGGGCTGTTTAATGAGACCATCAAATGCAAATGGGACCTTAGTTGTGAGTCTTGAGCACCCAGGCAAAGCATTCTGCTTGAGAGTGTGTGGGGGTGAATATTCCACCTCTGCAATTTTCCATTCAGCTAGTAGACATAACACTTGGCTCCAGAGTGATTACTGTGGGAAGCACAGACTGGTGTTATTGCACAATGATAAGCACTGCTGTCACAGTAATCATAAAGGAAGACTCAAATCCCAGCTGATCAATAGCTAGCATCTTTCTCAGTAGCCTATTTGCGAGCGTGTGTGTGTGTGTGTGTTGACTCTCATTTGTAATATTTAGCAGTGCTAATTCTTGACACAGTAATCCACCATCTGCTCACAGTCTGTTTAGAGTCAGCCTTCTATTTTTCTTACCTGGGGAAAAAATGCCTCATCGAGTCTGTATAAATAACCTCCCCACTGGAAGCTTTGCCAGGCCAGAAGCGCTTGTTCACTTCCATCATGTATGAAGACACACACAGACATGTATATTAATTTATTATGTTAATTATTTTTATGTTCATTATATCACTGTATATAGTGAGAGATGGCAACAACTGCTGTTCATAAACATCAAACAAATAAAATAAAAGTTTGATTTTATTAATCTGCTGAGATGATGGTCTGTACGTGTCATGATGCCTTAGACCATGGGGGCCCCGGCAGTACCCATCTAGTACTGAAGGTTGCCTCTTGGTGTACTGGCATGCTAACACTTGCTTATTAGCTCCATTAACCCAATGTTCAATTCCATTAAATAACATTTTATCTATACAGCACCAAATCACAACAACAATTGGCTCAATGACCTTTATATTGTAAGGTAGACCCTACAATAATACACACAGAGAAAAACCCAACAATCATATGACCCCCTATGAGCAGCACTTTGGCGACAGTGGGAAGGAAAAACTCCCTTTTAACAGGAAGAAACCTCCGGCAGAACCAGGCTCAGGGAGGGGCGGGGCCATCTGCTGTGATTGGTTGGGGTGAGAGAAGGAAGACAGGATAAAGACATGCTGTGGAAGCATACACGTGTACAGATGATAAAGCTCAGAAGATCTCTTGACGTTAGGTAAATGGGTAAAATAACACAATAACAGCTATATCCATTAAATATCGAAGCAATATTATCTTAACCTGACTTGTTATCAGCATTGCTGCTAATAATGACCTCTTATTACTTATTTAGGTCGCTCTAAATGGACAGCAGCTAATGGTTAAAACACAACTCTACTTTACAAATAACTGTGGGCAAATAAACTGATATAAAATGTATGCATTTCCAACATTTCTCCACAGTTTGTAACTATAAGCCAAAAATTGACTTTGTATGCCATGTTTCTGTCTGTATATCAACGTCTTGGCAAGTAGTGAACAAAAATGAGGTATTTGAATTAGGTTTGTACCCAGAAAACAACCTTAACTGCATGTTAATTATTGTTACCATGGCATCAAGGTAAGCTAAGTCCAACATGTTTTAGTGCATTTTCACAATTATACTTTCAGGATGTTTCAGGATACAAACCCTGACACAGGGTTATGCACAGGTCAGTCTTGGTAAACAGAAGTTATTTTTAGAGGTTGTAATTCTCAGTTTCAATGGTTCTTGGTCTTTGGCTCTGCAGGATGGAACTGATGACACCACTGTCATCGAGTGCAAAGATGTCACTCGACGTCTTCATGGATGCTGTAAGGAGAGATGGCCTTCGACGAGGCATATTTAAATATTAATGGCAATTAAAAGCTCCCTTTTCCCCAGCTCTCAACGTCCTCTCTTTCCCACAGCAATAATAGATATTACTGGCCTGGTGAAAACCTGTTATTTGCTCAATGAACAAGCAGGAGGTAATGAAGATGGTGCTATGTTATCAGCAGCAGCCCTATAGTTCATTAATGGATGCTAAAAACAAAGAAAAACAAATGGACTCTTGGAAAAATGAAATAGATTTTCTATATAATATCTGGACAAAGTATCTGCAAACTTATTCAGATGGATACCAAAAACCACAAGGCACAGCCAAGCTGACTGAACACTTATCTCATTAAGATGAGTGACAAGCATCCACCACAAGAATTCCACCCACTAAGGGCAGGAAAGGTTGAATTGTAGGACATGCAGATTTTTTATTATATTAAGGTTTGCCTTGAAAACTACATATTGAAATATGTAGATATGGCCAAAGTTGAACTTTTAAAAGCTTCATAGACAATAAATTAACTTCATTTTTTCTTAGTAATTAATTTTATTTGGTTCATTAATGGAGATTAAGACTCAACCTTACAAGTTTAACAATGGAATTGTGCCTGAACTAAAAAACCAACAAAGAAACTTACACACAGATCAGAGTGTGACCACAGGGTGCAGAGGCTCACCTAAAAGGCAACAAGCACATCTCCCCCAAATCCAAAATCTCAACAATAGCAGGGTGTTATCACAGTCTAAAACCTAAAAACTACATAATTTGGTAGTGTTATAATAAGCCAAGAGGTCACCAAAGTCAGAGATAGTTCATCTCAGGACTTCACTAAGTTCTAGAGCTATTAGGACTAGTGATAAAGTGAGTGACAAACTCACTCACTATGTTGGGGTGGGGGTGGATGAATGGGTCAACAAAACATTGAACTTCAACAGAGAAGGTGTTTGGTCTCCCATTTAATCATGAAAGCCTGTAACCTTAACCACATCATGGTAAATATGACAACACGTGTTCAGTATCTTAACCCAAACCTTGACTGATCGTTCATTTTCTTCCATTTATTTAGGGTTATAAATTGAACAGGTGGAACATATGCCAGCTATCATGAGGCGAAAAGCAGGGTAAACCCTCAACAGGTCAGGAGTCTGTGACAAGCAGGCAACCAGTCACACGTTTATATCTATGGTCAATTTAAACTCCAATTAACCAAACTTTGATCTTTTCTTCATCAGTAACCAGGTTGCTTTTGTGCCTACAGTACTGTGCAAAACTGGACCCATCCCTCATTTTTTGATATTTTGCTAGGAAATGGGAAATAGGTGGACCTATTTATTGAAACATGTTCAAACATAGACGCAAACACAGATTATCAAGCAGAATCTTCATTTAGCAGTTACTTTTCTCGGCTCCCCTAATCACAAACAGGTAGGTCTGCATGTTTCATCTGGCTGCACTTACCCTTCATGGCACAACCCCAAAGTCAACATTTGGTATGACCACCTTTATTCTTCAACACAGCCTGAACTCTCTTAAGCAAGTAACGTGTAATTCTGTCTTGAAGGACTTTACAAAACTCTTCTTTGGATGTTGGCTTTGGTTCTGTTACCTCACAAGATGATCCAATCCTGTTTCAGTAATGTTGAGCCCCGGTCTCTGGGGTGGCCAATTCATGACCGATGTTCCATTATCCAAGTATGTGTTTACTCCATTGCCAGTGTGTTTGGAATCATTGTCAAGCCATGGACAAACAGACACTTTCCAGATGGTATTCCACAGTGGATCAAAATCTGACTGTACTCTGTGTTCCCAACTCTATTTAGAAAGGCATCCCCAAACCATGATAGAGCCTCTACCATGCTTTACACACAGCTGTAGACTCTAACTGTTGTACCTCTCTTCAGACCTCCTCTGTACATATTGATGATAATTTAAACCAAAAAGTTAGATTTGGATTGATCACTTTCTGTTACCACTGATTTTTAGTCCAGTTGCCTTTCTTAACAATTGCTTCTTGACAGCTACTTGACCACTGAGACCATCACTGATGTGGCTTTAGCAAAAAGCAGATGGATGAGTGGAAGGGCCAGAATCATCTCTTAGGTCCTGTGTCAGGTCTTTGCTGTTTTTTTCCTATTTCTCTCAGATATTGTTCTTCTGCTATAGATGTTTTATTACAGCTATCTGTTCTTCACACTGAAGACCGTGTTGACATACATTAGGTTTTCAAATAAATACTATTTAGTGGCTGTCAGACTGTGGTATCGTTGGCATATTTTATAGATACAATGAAAGAAATGGGAAACATTAGAAATTCTATTTATTTATTTATTTATTGGCAGGCTGCTAGTAACAATGTTCGTAAAGATAGTAGACAGAACATTGGTCCATCCCTTGATTAAGGTGCCCTTTTTAATACTTGAATCAAGGTGGAGGGGTGGTCTTAAACCAAGTAAAGAAGGTGTTTAGCTTCTCAGTGAGTTTGAGGCTGCTTTGGAGGATGCAGGGCTTTGGCCTTTGCAATTGGTGAATGCTTGGATGCCACTCCACACTTGGTGGAGGTTGTTATCAGTGAAGAACCCCCCTGTCCTCCTCCTGTAGGCTTCCTTTGCCTGTTTAATGCCCTCCTCAGGTTGGTTCTGGAAGTGCTATACAGAGAAGTACAGTGTTTTTGCAAATAAATGTGGCATGACTCAAAACTTGCACAGTAATGTGCTAGATGAATTATAGCCACATCATTCTCCAATAGTCTTATTTTGCAGGTACGGACACACAGTCGTTCACGATTACCTAATTCTGATTGATGCACAGAGGTATGAGAATTATAAAGTGAGTGAAAACACTGAGTAGAGCCTTAAACTAGCCCATTAACAACTTAGTTCTGTTTTTTTTCCTCTTCTTTGGTCAACCAGGCTGCCCACATCTTTACAAGACAGTTTTAATTCCTCTACAAATGCTCCTATAGGACAACCTTAGTCCTCGCCTTGCTCATACTGCACCAATAAGACAAAGCCGAACCCTGGGGATGAGTTTTACCTTCTCACTCACTGCTCTGCCCCTTCTCCAAATGGCTCTGCTGACAGGACTTGTGATGGGTATAATCCACTGGTCTCTTGACAGACTGGATCCTGGCCTGCTCTCCCCATCTACCACCACAGAGCACAATGGGAATTTCAGTTTGATCTGCCAGCCGAGATTTTCATCACAAACCAGCGCTATAAAAACCACCTTGACTTGTGGCAGCAGAGGAGCTCAATCACTACTTGTTAGATTTTCTGTCTCGGCTTCTACTTGTCCCATGGTGATTTACAGCTGGGCTTAAGCTCACATTATGAGGAACGTGGCACATCCCTCAGAGGATGGCAGGTTAAAGTTATGATGCTGCATCAGAATCAAGCATTATCATGAAATATCACATCTTGAGTTCAACACATGCGGCGGCACACATGCGGCGGCAGCTGAATTGGAAGATCTGGTGGTGACATCTGGGTATCCTGTAAACACACACATAGTCAGCAAATAAGAAGAAAAATAGATCGAGCTTGGCAGGAGATATAGAAGAGAGAGAAGCAACTGGCAGGTGCATGCCATCCGGAGCTTACACAAGAAGCTTGATAAATACTTAACTAGCTTGTAGCACATGGCATAAACCCCTGTTGGGTAACAATCAGTGAATAAGGCACGGGAGGCTGACAGCATGGTGCAGGTCAGGGACGAGGAAGAGGGGGTAATGTTCTGAGAGGTTACATCTACTGTGTCACATCCTCTGCCTGTTTGTGTCTGTGCAGAGCTTCCAGCTGTGATCTTCAGGACATTATTCTTATGTTGCATCACAGCCTCATGCCTGCACCACAATAATCACCAGATTCTCTGCAGCAGCACAAACAAACCTAACAGGTACAGAAACTAAATAAGAAAAGCCACATGTAATGATCGTGTAATGTCCACTTAAAACCAAATTCCCAAAAGTATCTATCTATCTATCTATCTATCTATCTATCTATCTATCTATCTATCTATCTATCTATCTATCTATCTATCTATCTATCTATCTATCTATCTATCATAACATTTCTTGGTGTGATCATTGATCGTAAGGCCTGTTGGAAATCACACATCACTCATGTGAGGGGAAAGTTAGCTCGGGGCATTGCTGTCTTGGGGAAAGCAAAACAATTCCTGGATAGGAAAACATTGTACATGTGATATTATGCTTTACTATTACCATACATGAGTTATTGTGTAGAGGTTTGGGGAAATACACATAAAAGTAATATTCAGACTATAATCATAATGCAGAAAAGGGCTATTAGACTAATAAATCAGGAGGGGTATAGGGCTCACACAAATGCACTCTTTCTTAAGACGCAAGCTACAAAATTCCAGGATCTGGTGAAGTTTAAAACAGTGCAAATAATATATAAGGCAAGGAAAGGGATGCTCCCAATCGAAATAAGTAAATGGTTCTTAGAGTGAGAAGGGTGGTATAATTTTAGAGTGAAGTGGAATTTAAAACTACAAAGAGTAAGAACAACATTGAAAAGGATGTCTGTTTCAATAGCGGGAGTTAAATTCTGGAACGAGTTAGAAGAAGAAATAAAGGTCAATAGTGATATAAACTAGTTTAAAATAAAACTCAAAAAAGAAATTTCAAATAAGTATAAGAATGAAGAAAATGCAATTAACCCAACACAGCAGTCAAAGTGATGTTTATTTTCTTTTGCAAATCAGTAAATCAAACATATTTTTATTTGAATATGAGAAAATATTTTTGTGATGTTATGTTCTAAGTTGAAACCATTGTTTTAGTTTTGTTGTTCAAATTTAGATGATGAGGAAATAATTAAGATGTAAACAGGAAGTAGGGCTAAACACTTCTGCCTTTTCAAACAACTGCATGGAATGATATTATGAAATGTTGGTGAACGTATATGTTTGAAATAAAAATGAACTCTGTCAGGGGCTGGATCTGTGACCCAGTGTTTTGTGTTATTTTGTATTGTTGATCTCTTGTGTTAATATTATGTTAAAAGCATGTGTTAGTATTCTTATTCCTATTATTAGTTTGTCTTGGCTGAGTTTTAGACTGGTTTGTTTTTTCTATGCTTCCTCATCTATATAGGTTCCCCTTGTGTCGCTCTCCTGTGTCCCTCTGTCTCTTGTGTCAAGCTTGCGTGTCCCAGTTCATGTCTCTTCATGTTTCCTGTTTTATTTTGAAAGTCTTGTTTCTATGTTCTTTGTGCTTAGTTTTACTTTTCCCTGTGACGTCATGATTATTTGTGTCAGCTGTGTTTTCCCAGGTGTTTCCACTTCCCTTATTACCCTTCGGTGTATTTAAGTCCTCTGTCTTCCTCTGTTCAGTGTTGGTCTGTCTGCTTATCTCAGGTCACAGTAGGTTTCAGGATTGTTTTCATGCGTTTGTTCAAGTGTCATGGTCCTGGGCCATGGTGGCCCAGTATTCTTAGTTTTCATGTATTTGTGTATTGTTCCTTATTTAGGCCATGCTTCCTGGGTTTCTCTGTTACGTTGTTCCTTATGTGTTTTCCCCTTGTGACTCTTACCCCCTGTGTGCCCCTCTGTGTATCTGTGAGCCCTCGTCTCTCCTTGTGTTTTATTCCATGTTTTCCCCAGCCCGTTATGTCTGTGTTCTCCCCGTGCTCTCTCCTCCTGTCTGAACCTGTGTACTTCCTGTTTTACTTTGACAGTCTCCCGTCAGTGTTGCGTTTACTCCTGCCGTGTCTTGTTATGATTATCAGTGTCACCTGTGTTCCCCGTGTGTTCCCACTTCCCTCGTTAACCCTCTGTGTATTTATGTCTGCGTCTCCCTCAGTTCGGTGTCGCGTTCTCCCTCATGACTGTGTGCCCCTCCGTGTGTTTCCTCGTAAGTCAGTTCCTTAGTACATCCCAGTTTAGTTTCATGTTATTTTGTATCGTTGTCATCTTTTGTCAGCAATAAAGCTGTATTTTGAGTTCAGTCCTGTTTTCCCGTGAGTTTGCGTTTGGGTCCTATTTCCTGCCTGCCACACAGCCTGATCATGACATCAAGTCCTTGTTCATATTTCAAATCACAGTTTTCATAGGTGCCTGTTCAGATTCACGTCACGGTCATGTCAATGTGTTCATGTTGAGTTTAGTTTATCCCAGTTCAGGTTTTAGTCTTGCCTTTGCTTTAAACTTCAGTTCATCTTTCTAGTGTCTGCTTTTGGGTCTGTATCACAAACACACCGGTGTACCCCACCGTGACAAATTCAGTCTATGATCTATATTTCTTGTGTATACTACTGCTTCCAAGGAAACTGACTTTCTTGTGTTTCATGTTTACAGTGGTGTTGAGCAATAGTTCTCCAGGCTTTTTAGTGGCTTCTTTTTCACCCATTTTCAGTAGAAAAAGTGTTTGTTTGTGTGCTTGTTTACTAAAGTGCTTAACACTGACATATGAATCATTGAAGCATAAAAAAATCCACTTAACTAAAATGATAAACCAGTGTTATATCTACATGCACTACAAGGATGACAGCTTAACACAGAAACAAATTGTGTCACAAAACACATCTTTTGGTTGTTGTTTTGTGGTTTTTGTTTAGCTGAATCTATAACAAATGCTGACGGTAACACAGTTTGACAGGCAACTAACGTTTTTGCACCAACGGTGTTATTCATACATTATTGTTGTTGTATAAAGCACTTCGAATGCTCAGAGTAGAAAAGCGTTACATAAGAACTGGTCCTTTTACCACTTTTCTCCCCAAAAGCGTCTTATAACCCCACTGAGAAACCGAAATAGCAGTAAAGATAATGACTAACTGATGAACATAGTCTAACATTTAGCAGCTAAAGACCTAAAGTCTTTCAGGGGTTAAAAGGAAATAAAATATTGATCTACCTAGAAGCCTTACCTTCTGTATACTACATCTCCAGCACTGAAACATATGCAGAAAGTTAACAATTACTGAATGAATAATAAAGAAATTGGCATTTAATTAGAATCTGTTGTTGGCAACAGGTAATAAACTTCACAGTATAGGTCAGAGCTGTAGTACATTTGATGATTGTACCGGACACAAGTGCAAGAAATGCTGATGTTGCTTTGTTCCTGCCTAACGATAATAAGCAAATGTTGGCTGATATTATCTGCTAACACTGTACCAGTTTGATCTCACTGCTCTTTTGTGCATACTGGCATGACTTTATCAGACACTAGATGCCATTATGTCCAATGTTTCCAATCCAATGTTTCTGAGTTTATAAGAAAGAAAAATTGACTAATGGCAACAAAAAAAAATCTCTTTTTTTTCACTGTCATCTCTACAAAAACACAGAGCTTTCATAATCATCAAAGGACTGCGCTCTTTGCAGGCAGGTTTGACAACACTTAAAAATAGCTCTTCAGTGAAATGAAAAAGCCTCTCTTCCAGAGCTCTGGTTTGTGCCATGAAGCTCCTCTGTAATCCCATTCACCACTGTCACTACAATAAGTTGCCACCATCATCGCTGGCCAGCGGAATAAGAGGCCGGCGTCACTCCTGTAAGCCCTGCTCCACTGACATTAATCTGTGAAGCCGACAAGGATGACTGAGAATATTAAAATGACCTTATGGATGTTGCTATTTTAAAATGTCAAGCTATGATTGAAGTGTGTGTGCGTGTGTGTGTGCGTGTGTGTGTGTGCGCGCGCATATGCATATTATGTACTTGAGAAGGGTTTAAGCCATTTCAGCTCGGTTATTTTCAGCTGCAGTGTGAAGACAGACAAACCAGTAAGAAGAAAACATGATTGATTTGAAAAGCAATGGAGGTTGTGGTGACTGATACTTGCTAAAAGCCCTCATATATCAGTGTAAATAATAAAAGAAGACAGTAAAGCGAAGAATCATTTGATGATGGCAAAATGTATCTGGCATTTTTAACAAGAACATGAAAATACTTTGGACAAAAATCTAAATATTTTTTAACTCTTATAAAAACATTGAAAGTTCTGCCTCTTTACTTCTTCAAAAGCAGTGTTTCAGTAAAAACCTTGAAGCCGGAAGTCATTTTTGAATCTACCTCCATGCATTATTCATGGCCTGGCTGCTGCCATTGGACTGCTCGTGTGCCATGGCCTATTTAGAGCCACTCGTGAATCCATTAGCCGTGAACGGTGAAGTGCCAAGGCTCATCTATAAGCCGCCTCACAGGCACATGAATCCATTCATAGCCTCTTACACAATAACAACAATGAAGAACAGCTGGGCTTTTTTTAACCTGGCTCTGGCTGATTAATGGATCGTGTAATTATAGTGTTGATAAAAATATAAGCAAAACTCATACCAAGATTAGATCATTACATTTGGATTGCTTTTTAACAAGCAATAACCTCGGGATGAAGAAAACGTCAGTGAAACTGTAGTTCCTCAAAAATTAAAACAAAACGGACACAAAATTAGCAAATTTATGCTAAAGTTTGTCCCCACAGCCAGATGTTAAAATAATCTTTACAGTAAAAGAACAACAAAAAAACCAAAACAAAATATGCAATCTGATACAAAACCTAAAAAATCTATTTTCCCCCTTCTTACAAACTGTATGTAAAATTAAGTGTAGCTGCTGCTTTTAGTCACACGTCAGCTACCCAGAACTAGCGCTACTTAATACCATTTTATCCAAATATTGTCACATTTGGTTATAAAAAACAAACAAGCAAGAAAAATAACCCCAAAAAACGATGGCAACTCCCAAAGCAGCAAGCTGAACAGTAGTAGTAGTGTATATACATAGATATGTGTGTGTGTGTGTGTGTGTGTGTGTGTGTGTGTGTGTGTGTGTGTGTGTGTGTGTGTGTGTGTAAATTTCCCACTCGCCTTGTGGACGCTCGTTATCCTTCAAGCGTGTGCACTACCAGAAGCCTAATTTTATGCATACACTACCAGTCAAAAGTTTGGACACACATTCTCATTTAATGGCTTTTCTTTAATTTCATGATTATTTACATTGCAGATTCTCACTGCAATTCTTCAAAACTATGAGCAGATATGAAAGTGTGTAGTAAGCAAAAAAGTGTGAAATCACGCAAAACATGTTTTATATTGATATCTGTATCACACAAAGACACCTCAGGTGGAACCAAAGATCTCAAATTTGGACTCATCAGACCAAAGCACAGATTTCCACCAATCTAAACAAATCTCTTCTGCTTTTTGCTTTTCCTTAGTATTTAGCAGCTATTTGACCATGAAGACCACACTTGTCTCCTCTGAACAGTTGATGTAGAGATGTGTCTGCTACTGGAACTCTGTGTGGCATTTATCTGGACTCTAATCTGAGGTGCAGATATGGAAAGATGGAGCGCCCCTTCCAGTTCGGGAACTAATTGCTATCCAAAGCGGAAAAGTTAGAGTATATTGAGGTCTTGTTCAAGGAATGAGGGGAAAGTGAAATGAAGATATCCATGCAGTGCAGCACAAAATCAGGACAAGTTTTGTTTTCATCTGGTCCAGTTTGTCTTGTTAATCAGTGGAGGAAGATTTGTTTTTCTTCTTCTGCAGCAGAAAATCCAATCTCTGCATGCTACTACTGCACTACTACTACATTAATACTGGGATGTTAACTTGTTAGCAAGCATTTAGCTGTACCTAATACTACACACAATTCTGTCACAATAGAAGGAACAGAAATATATCCAAACATTCTGACTTGGAAGTCAATTTTACCCTCTTTAAAAGCGTTAAGCCAAATAAAATACACAGCAACACTGTATCCGTCTACGGCTTTTCCACTGATCTTATGTGATGTTATGTGTGCTGTGTGAGTTGGATGGGCCTCTGAGGAAGCGAGGGACCACTGGATTCTAATCCTCATGTTCAATGAAAAGCGCTTCATCGGCTGGTTCGGGCAGAGCGATGTCATTGTCAGTGGCATGTGGGTTGTGGTTGGTTGGGAGAGAGTATTCTCACGCTACATCCAGAGCTGGTGCTGAACACTGCAAACATGCAGGCCGTTGTGTGCGCCATCAGGCTAAGTAAAGTACACAAAAAGGCTCCTGAAAAAGGATCTGAGAAATGCATAAGTATAGGTGCAATTTTTGAATCAATATAAAAAAGAATAAACTTCAAGGCAAAGTATAAAGCTGTGTAATGCAGGAAGTGAGTGAGGTCAGTGTCAAACAGGGAAAAATGAGTCACTGTTTTCACACAGATGGCACAGCTGCCCACCAAGGCCTTTTCTTTTATGAAAAACATCACTTCTCGTTTCAGAGATAACACCTGAGAGCACATTTATCACTGTTATTACTGCTACAAACAAAGGCTAATGATGTTCTCTGATATATTCAACGTTCAACGAAGCAGCTTGCAACATGTGCTCTCACTGACACGTGATGCCCATGGTTTGTTTTTCACTTTTAGCCATCACTGTGGTGTAAATATTGTACGAAATGGCAGTGAGTGGTGGAGGCTGTTGTGCTTACATGTCCACAATGACCGATTCAGACTGGCCTAAAGTACAGAATTCTTGTGGACTACATTTTTGACCTGAGAAAGACCAGGATCCTGTGTCTGCTTTTTTGAGGATAGTGTGGTTCTGTTGGGTTCATCTAGCCACAATGTCCAGCTGCGTGAGAAGTGTTTGGGATAAGAATTAGCACCTGGCTTGGAGATAGCGAGAGAAGCTGCGTCATTTATAAGGAACTCAGAGTCATTCCTCCACATCCAAGGTAGGTAGTTCAGGCATCTTACTTGGATGCCTTCTGGGACCTCCTAGGGTGAGGTGTTTCAGGGATGTCCTACCAGGAGAAAGTCCAGGCCAGACCCAAGCCACACTGGAAAGATTATATCTCTTGACTAGTGTTACGCCCCTCTGCAGCCTCTAATCTCCTCAGTGTGTTCAGATGGTGCTACTAGATCGGCAAAGATCCACACCTAGTCAGGTGTGGATAAAAGCATACCTTTTTTTTTCTTTTTTTTAAATGACATCAGAAACAGCAGTATGCGACATTACGTGATGGCAGAGCTTCAGTTCATCCTTTGTCATTTTTTTTTTTTTTTTTTTTTTTTT
>NW_024582602.1:744414-767578 GCF_018398535.1 Haplochromis burtoni
GGATTATCAGTAGATACTAAATAATAAACGATATTGTGCAGCACGCAAGATAGACAGCGCACAATGTGCTTTGAGGCAGCAGCCAAGAAAGCTGTAGTCCGCGTCTGTGAATACCCGTGTGTACACCTGTGTGCATACCTGTGTGGATCAGCATGCTTGCATTCCAAAAGGTTCCTTCATGTAATGATCTGCTAGAGGGTGTGGGGGGGCCACAGCCCCGTCCTCCAGGGCATGAAGCAGGTATGGAGGAGATCAAAACTCCAGACATCCAGAGGCCCCCAGAACACAAGAGACCAAGGAAGACCAACAGAGGGGCAGCCGCGCCACTGTCCCAGAAAGAGCTGAGGAGAGTCCCAGATGAGGGCTCACTCAGCAGCCGCGGAGCAGAAGCCAGGGGGAGTTGCAGTGACGCGCCCGTGAGCTCCGCCGGCAGCCAGCCGCGCCTGAGTGACCGAGCCCCAGGCCGAGAGGCCGGGGGCACCCCACCTCCGAAGTGGCCCGAGCGAGCCCCAGGCTCCAGGCCCCGATAAGCGGCCGCCAAGGAGTGAGCCGGTGTGTACCCGGACGCCCACCCCCAGACACAAAGAACCACCAACGCACCGACACCTGAGGGAGTCCGCCACTGGCAGGGGAAGTGGTGGTGGGTGGAGATAGGCCTCCAAACCTTGGAGGGCCTGAGATGTCCCCAGAGAGGTGGCGTCTGATACCCAACCTGACATATAGACACAGACATACAGGCACACACAGACACAAACATCCATTCCCACCCTCATGCTCTCATGTGCACTCACTCCACACTCAACCAACGTGGAGATAGACATAAAGAGACGCTGTACACACGATCACACTCCCCAAGCGTACTCTACAAACCGGGTCTAGGTACCCTTGCCCCTGGAGGGGGGAATTGCACCCAGACCCAGGTGGTGTTACCCTTTTCCCTGCGGTGGGGAGAGGCAGACCACCCCGACTCCGCAGCAGCAGGGAGGCCCCACACCCCAGACCGCAGCCGGACGGCCAACTCCTCCTACTAGCCCTCCCGCTCCAGCAGGCCGCAGAGAATGGGGGTGGGAGAAGACTCCAAACCTGAAGCATACCTGAAGCAGGCTTTCAAGAAGGCTCGCTGGTCTTTGCCTTGGTGGTACCAGCCATTTTAGCCAACCTGCTATGCATTTTAAGATAAAACCTCTTCTCACAGATACGCTGGTATTCGTCTCCTTATTTGTGTTGCAGCTTTTGAGCCGGGTTGTAACAACTAGCTTGGAAATGCTTAAGTGTTCCCCCAGAAGAGACTGATGAGGTGGCCTGCGTTTCTGCTTAGACTGCTGCTCCCGCAAACTAGACCCAGATAAACAGCAGCAGATGGATGAAAGTGTATTATAGTGTCCTTTAAAAGAAATCTTTTGGGATAAAATGATTCTTCTTCCCTGTATATGTACTATACACAGCAGTAATATGTGGTGCTGATATTTCAGTAATGCGAAGTTGTTAAATTTATTTTTGCAGCCTTTAAGCCAAGCACCTACATATTCAGCTGCTAACGATGGATTTGTATCTGTTTCCACAACACCCACCACGTTAAAAATAGTTCCTGCTATTCCAAACCAACACTTCTTTTTTCCCTTCTTTTAGAGTTGCTGTTATCTTTCCCTCAACCTGTGAGATAAGTGCCCATCATCAGTCACCACATACTGCATAGCGTACCACCCAAACGAGACACACGGATAGTTTAGGGGTCTGGAACTTCTCTCTATTGTATCGACACCCACCTTCTGAAACTCTCTGCCCTCCACTGCCTAAAAAAAGGCTAAAATTAATCAAAAATAATATTCAGATTCTTAAATTCTAACACTGATACTGCTGAAACATGCTGCTGTTTGCCGCAGGACTGTAGAAGCGTCTGGAGCTTTGGTAATGAAAAGCTTCCCTGGTCCACAAGCTCTCAGGAGTGTCCTCTCCCAACCTTTCCTCCCACATGGATTTCCTCCACTCTGACTGAGTCATCCTGCCATTGAGCTTACAGTGTTCCACCTACAATGGCAGATCTCTATATCTCTTTAATGCAAGTAACAAACATACACTCATTCAACTGAGAATTCTGCAAAGAAAACTGTTAAAAATGGTGGAAAAATGTATAGGTTCTTGTTAATCAAGGTAACAGATGCCATAACTGTGCATAGTGCATATGTGCATAGTCAACCATCAAAGGCCCATTTTGAGCCAGGAAAAGCCTGAACATGATGTGTTGGGAAATGACCACCAGGAAACACAAAAAGACCAAAAGAGATTCACAACCTTTCAAGTGCATGCTGTGATTAATCTGCACAGATCCTATCAGCTTTTTCATCACGAGATGTAATCACAAACCTAGACTTTAAACATGGGAATCTATGCAGACTCACTTGGTTTTGGCCTTCTTGAAATCAGAACTGGATTGGCTGGATGATCCTGCGAGCCTGTGCTCTGAGGGAAGTGGTGCAAAGTACAGAAACTACAGTGGGGTTAGTTTAACTGGTAATTTAGAGTTGTGCATAGGTGTGAATGTGGGTGCGAGTGGTTGTCTGTCTCTCTGTAGACCTGCGACAGACTGGTAACCTGTCCAGGGTGTACCCCACCTCTCACCCTATGGCAGCTGAGATGGGCTTGAGCCTATCTGGAGGAGTGGGACAAAAGGAGGGATGGATGGATAGAAAAGTATGTTTGCTAAATTCGCTATATTCTGGTTCAGACAGCAGAGTCACTCAGAGTGTCACTTTAAATTTGCATTCTCTCTTTTGTGTCTTAATCTCACCACTACACCTTACAGGTCACTGTCTCAGGTGTTTTCATCATTTGTGGAAAAGGACCTTGTGGTCAGAGTGCAAAAATTGCATTTGTTGAACCCACTTCTAATGTAATCCAAATTTTAATCAAAGAAAAGTTAACTGAACACTTGTGTCTTACACCTGGGACATCCCTGGTGTAGCACTGTCTGGCTCCTTGCTGTCAGCACCTCCCTCATGGACACCTGTACAGTAGTTTCATGGAATTCTACCACCTGCATTGTGCCTGTCGTTAACAGGCACAAAAAAACACCATTCTTGCAACAAGTCCACGTCTTTAGCAGTCTTTTCTCTCCTTGTATCAAACATGAAGTAATAATGATTTCACAGCCTGACAGGTGGCACCTCGCTGTTGAATATCTTAGACAGGAGAGTAGACTGAAAAGCTCACACCATCTTCTTCTTTCACAGGTTGTCAGCTTGGTGAGAAAAAGAAAGGTGGTTATGTAAACATAACTCTGTTAGTAACCATGGCACCTGGGAAATAACACTGTGCACAGAAAATATGCTCTGTGTGTATGATATGTGATATTTTTCATTCTGAAGCCAGCCAAAGCAGAACCTAAATATAAAAACATAGATACTCCATACACAGACATTGTAGTGGAATCTGGATTACATAACTGATCATAGTTCATGTTTCCGTTAAATAGACTCAAATGAAAGGAAAACACATGTTGTATATGAAGGCATCAATTACTTTGCAGCTACTATGAGGATATTAAATACTATGAGGAGTACTACGCTGCATTTTCTACTGACATTTCTGCTAAAACAATATGTTTTGCCAGTGTAGTGGGTCAGACAAAACCTTTAAGTTAAAACTTTAACTTTATTGTGTTGTGTTGGAAGTAAATTAATTCCAAAGAACAAGAAATACTTGAAACAATTACTTGAAAAGTAAGTACTTGAAAAGATTATCCATGTAATTATTAAATAAAAAGCTAAGTTTAGCATTTCATGCAAGGCACACAGCTCTGGCTGTGAGCACAGAAACCCAACCCACCTGTTGTTTAAATCTTCTGTTTCCGAGGAGTGACTTAAGCCAACTTTCGTATTAGATGAAAGTTGGCTTAAGTCAGCAATTAATTCCTCAGGCAAAACTCACCCACAGTTTGCATGGGAGACGCTAACTTGTTGGCACACTCTCCAAGCTGTAGTGAAATTTGTAAAAGTGTGACAAAAACAGAAATCGAGCAGGTTCGCCTTCAAAGTAAAGCTTGTGCCTTACCATTACAACCAAAACATTTCAAAAGGTACAAGCTTTATTTTGAAGGTTCCCTGTTTCTGGTTTATGCCACACTTTTCACAGTTTCAGTACCAATTGGGGGTTTATTAGTATCTGCAGACAATTCATTGTCTTGCATGCATTCTGCTGGTGGTTGCGGTAATCTGCTGGTGACCAAAGGAATCACAAGGAAGTTTTCTGTGCACCACTGTATACTTGTTTGGAACCAATTTCATCCAAGCAACTGCCAGCATCCTCCAGCAACCACTGGTCATATGGCCAGAATATGCTTGCCAGATCGTTCCCAAATGGTCTCTAGGCATTTGTTGCTAAGTCCTTGCTTTACATGCATCTTAAATGCATGTCGTTGCACTTTGTAAGGAAGTCTCAGTTAACTGCAGGTTTCCCCAATCTTATAAAAAGTACATTTGCATAATGATTGAAACTAGCACTGCTGAAGGAACAGTGTACTGGGAGGTCAGTTCCTTGATCATTAATATGCAAATTCTCTGAAAACGCTACATCCAGATGAACAGAATCAACTTTTGAGCATTTACTTACCTGGATGATTGAGCGTGCATCAAGACGTTTGTAAGGAAGTTGGAGCATCCAAAGGAAACTCTCGCAGAATGGCCACAGGCAAAGAGGAGGTTAGAACCCAGAAGCTTCACATGCCAAGGTCACAGTGCTAACCCCTGCACCACTGTGCTGGTCCACTTTAAGTTTATATAATATGGATTATTTTCAATGGTACATAATGAAGAGAATAAAAAGTTCAGACCTCTAAAGTTGACCACCTGCAGTTCTTTCAAACTTCCCAGGACTGAGTGTTTAAAAGACAGGTCATGAAAGAACACTTTGATATTTTCACCACCCCGCTGAGAATTCCTTAAAAAGATCAATACCACTCTAGAAAAAAAGTAGAAAGACGGGGTATGTTAGCATAAAAAGCATAATGGAGTAGCCTGGCCTTATTACCACATTAGTGAACATTTACATTGTACAAAATGCCAGTATGTGATTTTGTCCCCACAGCATTTCTTAGCTGATGACAAACAGTCATTTTTAGTGTTTGTGTTAGTGTGTGAGTTATACACAGAAGACTCAGTGTTTGAAATAGCGAGTTTAAAGGTGCTAGCAGGTGTACTGTTGATCTATGGAAAAGCCAAGCTAGCTGTTCCTAGCTAGCTCCGTTTATTATGCTAAGATAAGCTAAGATAATTACCTTAAAGACCCATCTCTTTGTGCTTAGATGGGAGAGCAATCTTTTCATCTAACTTACTGCAAGAAATGTAATCACATTGTTTTTTACAAAAGGAACTTAAATATTGCTAGCCTAACAATGTTTGACACCAAACTAAACACACAGATAGATGCACCGATACTTAATGATAACATGCTGTGTAATGTCTGGACAGCAGTGACAGATGTAGCTTAGAAATTTCCTTTTAGGGTCAGTCTAAACTTTATATGAGCATATGCAGACGATAACATACATCATATATTCCTGTATTTATAGCAACACAGTTGGCCCCTAAATTGGTCCAAAATGTGAGCATGCAAGAAAGGACTTTGTCTGGGTCGGGACAGAGCGTAACCAAGCCGAGCCGAGACCAACCAGGGTATTCGATAAGGTGGCGAGGAGTCAGCATATTGTCAGCCACACAGACAGGCAGGCTGGCAACCAGAGAAGGCTGCGCTTCAAAATCTCTGAGTCATCGCCTGGCCTCCTTTGATTGCCACCCCATACACACACACACTTCCAAACAGTACCACCACCTCCCCTCCTCCCGATCCCTCTCTGTTGTGTCAGCCATCAGTCTCACTGACAGCACATGCAGATAGAGCTGTTAGGAGTCAGGCAGCAGCCATGCACATCAGCTAACTGGGAGAAGATTTCAGCGCGCATGAGTAGAGGAGAAGAACAGAGACAACTCTGACAGTTCAGGCAGTTCATTAGCAAGTGCAGAGTGGGCACGAGGTGAGAGGTTTGAAAGGGCACAGCAGGGATTTAACGGGCACAAGCGTGTAGTGATCTTTATATCCTTGGTCATATGAGAGAACAGCACTCTGCAGAGAAAAGAAAGTCCAAAAGTACAGTGGAAAAATACTTGAAGCTGAATGGGAATCAGAATATTGGTGAAAAAGAGCAAGCTGACCTTTCTGTCATTAAGTAGTTCTCGACAGGTCTGCATTAAGAAATGATATGGGAGATACAAATCTGAGCAGATTCCACTTTTCTCACAGACTGGGGCAGAAACGATGTGCAAACCTACACAAAATATGTCAACAACTCAAACACAGACGAAATCACCAGCGACGTGAAAGCGATTGGTCTATTTATAGCAGCATGCTCCATTAATGCAGCCACTGACTGCCAGCCAGGAGAAAGACGAGATAAAGAGGGAGACAAAGAGAGTGTTTACTTGGGCTAAGATTTCCCCTGTGAGAGAGTCAGACTCATATTTGTATAAGGCAAGAACCTCCAGCTTACATACCATGGAATACTTTTTATCACAGGAAATTACACATATTCTAGTTGTCAAAAGGAATGTTGCAGACGATGACAAAGCATTTGATTTCAGTGTTGTGTGACATTATGTTGCATTATGGGAATTGTCAGAGCCAGTGTTTTGGGGGGGGGGAAGAAATTCGTGATCTCTAATGATTTGATTTCTGACACTTTTTTTACTCCAATGAGCTTCATTCCAAATGTGTTTGCAAACAGTTGCAAAGTAATCTTTCTTTTCACTCATCACAGTCACATGTTTAATATTAGACAAACGTGACACGAGTAAATGATGTTTTCAAACTATCCAAATCTGCCCGGCGCTGTGTGAAAAAGCAATTGAGCATCTGTGTCTTTATGCGTTCTCCAGCATCCTCAGAGGTTAAAATTCACCAGCCAGGCAAAATCCCATCCCGGTTGTGGACATGCAGATCAGGTGTAACACACCGTCCAAGGCCTCTGCTAAAATGCTGGAGCAGTGAAACCCAATCTGAGCAAACTGTGCAGCGTTGATGATCTCTGCCTTTACGCCAACATTAGGTCAGCTTTTGTTCTTATGCAAAGCTAAATGATGGAAACCTGAGAAAGGAGCCATGAGTCTATTAATGAAACAGAGAGGATGACGATGTATGCAAAGATTTTGTCTTCGGTGATGTTTCTGTTTCAGCACAGGAATGACAGATGTAGTTCACGACACAATAATTATAGAGTCCCTGTCGAAATGGAAGTAAAATGTCAGTTTCCAAATAGATGGCCGTTTGGCAGTGCTAGCAGCATTGATCTAGGACTGATTAAATTCTAATAACTTGGGCATCCCTTCACTTTTTAACCATCACAACCAACAGGTCAATGCTGAACGTTTAGAGACCTATAACTTGATGGATTAGCACAGAATTAAATTCATTTTTACGCACTAATGCCCAAGACCATGGAGTTGATGATGGGTTATAAATTTACTTCAGCTTTTTAAAGAAGTACATTGACCAGGGTTCCTGTGTCGCTGACCCAGTGTTTTCAGTTTAGTCATGTTCAGTTTATTTCTCACTCATTCACATTTCCTGTTTTGCTGTTCCAGTTGCTTCCTTGTGTCATTTCATGTCAAGTTCAGCTGTTCACTCACTGGTCTCTAAACACCAATCATTCTGTGTATTTAAGTTCCTCAGTTTCATCAGTTCATTGTCTTGTCATTGATGTCGTTGTTGCCGTCGTCTCTCCTGCATGTGTGCTCTCAGTTCATTGTGTCATTATAATAAATTAAATAATGTTACATTGAAGTGTAATGAATGAATGATAATCAAATACTGTAATGTAGGTAAGTAATTTATTTATATAGCACATTTCAAATAGAACAGTCACAGTGTTTCGCATTATAAAATAAGATTTTAAGCAATTAAAAAAGTTTAAATATAATCTTACATATGAATCTGCGTAATATCTATATCATTCTTTGCCATTTCTCACCAGTGTATTTACTGTGTGTACTATTTCCATCATCTGCTATTTTGCAGACAAACTCTTTTTGTGAGCAGCGTAATGTTTTGCAGCTTCACAGCAGCTGGTGTGTGTTCATCAGCAGCCCTGTGCCAAGCAGAAACGTCTGAGTAACTTATTAGCCCGACAGCTTTCTCAGCTACTGTCAGTCCAACACGTCCCTTTCAGGAGGATAAACATCGTCTGGGCTTTGGAGCAGACGGTCCTCAGGTGATGCATATGTTTCGCCAAACATTGTACAGTGTTGCCAAATGTCAAAGAATACATTGCATTTTGCAGGTTTAACAAACCTTTTTATTAGGTGGTGTGAGCTTAGTATGTTTTTTATGCTGCATAAAGTAAGAAATCCCAGGAAGGGTTTTGCTCGAGAGTATACTTTGTGTTCAGGGAGGGAGAGGGGAGACAGAGAGGAAGGCAGCTGTACTTACAGGGGTTCCCCAAAGCAATTCCTCTTTCTAAAAATAGCTGCAGCTCTGCCAACCTGGACAAGAGGGGGGAAATCATTATCCGAAGCATGCATTCAAATGAGAGAGAGAGGGACAGAAGCAGGACCTTTCATAATATTTGTCAATGAAAAATGTATATATAATATTAATCTACAAAAAAGTTCTACAAAAATGACTTTCATATATATATATATATATATATATATATACATATATGTATATATAATATGTATATATGTATATATAATATATATTTGGAATGTAATGTCACATTTTCTTATCTTTGCCCCAGATGTTTCAGGAGGAGATGTGAAAGCTGGGATGGAGCATACAGAGGTGGTGTTATGGACAGCACTGCCTCTAGTTGCCTAGGTCACTCAGTAATGTATTCATCTGTGTGCTGTCAAGGCACGCAGGGTAAAGAAAAAAAAGAAAGAAGGAAAAAATCATAATAAAAAGACGACTAAACGCTCCACTAATCCAGCCGTGAATGAGAGCGGCTCGCTGCAGCAGTTCTTTTATGCTCTGTCGACAGCACAGGGGGATAAACACAACGCTGAGCCAGCACCCATCGCAACCTCACCAACCCCGCTGCACTGCAAACACTGCAGATTACCTCATTTTATGTCTGTTAACCCATTTAAGCCTACTGACTAGTACAGCTGCCAAAGTGGGCAGAGGGGGCTCGGGTGATGGAAAACACCCTCTGGCGGCCATGCTTGATGTCTCCCACCGCTCACCGCTTTTATTTTAGCCGTTTACACTAACTGCCTGTGTGCTGTGATACAGAGCACATCTTGTTCCAGAATGTCATGAGAAAGCTGCATAAAGACTACAACTACAACTTTTTAATACTATTATTTGTGGTGTTCTTGTATTTTGAATTTTTAGTTAACTCATGAGCTTTGAGTTTCTGTTGGTTCCAGTATTATTTTGAATTGTGCTTCTATTAGGCTTCTGCTCTTACTATTATATTTTTTAAATACAGTATTGGGGAAGACATCTTGCTCTTGATTCCACAACACTCCAGTCGCTTATCAGCTAGCTACTAAGCTTCTTTTCATTTCTAATTTGCACTGATACTATTTGCTGAACAGGTGTTTAGAGAGTTTCTACCTCCGTGCTTGACTGTGTTGTACTGTGTCATTCTCAGCATTTTTCTTCCTCCAAACAGGAGGAGTTGCTGACATCAAAGACCTCAAATTTAGTTTCATTTGACCAGAACAGATCAACGCCTTCCCTGAATCATTAAATGCTTACTGTCAAACTTAAGATGGGCTTGTAGATGTGTCTTTTTGAGCACGAGGACCGTGCGGTCCAATGCGGTGAAATGTGTTACCAATGTGGTTCCATCTGCCATCAGATCATTAACCATTTCCTCCTATGTAGTTCTCATGATCTTTCTCACCTCACGAGAGAAGATCTTGCATGTTGCTCCATACCAAGAGCATGATTTCTAAATAATTGTACCAGCAGTTGTGACCTTCTCACCAATAATCTTGCTTGGTCATGTAGCCCATTCTAGCCTTGTGCAGGTCTGCAGTCTTGTCCCTGTTGTCCATGGACAGCTCTTTGGTCTTGTCCTGTGGTGTGGAGAGTCTACAGTGGGAGAAATAGATTCTGTTGACAGGTTTGATTTAAATACATAATGGGCTGAGACCAGGAATGTCTGTAATTGATTGACGGGTTGATTGTAATCAGTAGTTCTTTCTCAGTGGCGTGTCCAGCGGGGTGGCCTGGGGGGGTACAGGCCAACCCCCCAACCAGACTGGCCACCCCAGGTGCCACCCCGAAGCTAAAACAATAAAATTAAATCAAATATCAAATGTACGATGATGTTTTCACAGTGAAGCTCAGATATCCGAGTGTAAGTGAACGCAGCATCGGCTTCTGCACTATGAGCATCACCTTAGCAAAGGTAGGAGAGCCAAGCACGAAAGACGGTGTTCTGGGAATCCATCCTACCTGGCAAACCATCCTATCCGTTGTTTCTGCGCATGCGCACAACACGAAATTCAGTGGCAAACCGTCCTACCTTTGTGAATGTCACCTACAAGCATACTTTAATAGCTACATTTAAGTGGCGAACCGTCCTACCTTTGTGAATATGAGCTACAAGCAAACTTTAACAGCTAAAATTCAGTGGCAAATCATCCTACCTTTGTTAATAACAGCTAGACACATACTCTGACGGGTAAAATTAAGTGCCAAACCATGCTACCTTTGTGAATGTTACCTACAAGCATACTTTAACGGTTACAATGAAGTGGCAAACCATCCTGGCTGTATGAATATGAGCTACAAGTATACTCTGATGGGCAAAGTTAGGTGGCAAACCGTCATACCTACTTAAATTGGTGCTGGAATTACTCTGTGACAGCAGAAATGTGCATAAACTACTCACGGTAGGACGTTTTGCCAAAATAGGATGGTTTGTCAGAACAACGGCACTGCAGAAAACAATTTTCGGCGAAAGAAAATGAGGAGAAAATAAAGCCCCCCAGGGGACATGGGAGAAAAAAAAATTAGGGAGGAAAAAAAAAAAAAATTAGGGAGGAAAAAAAAAAATTAGGGAGGAAAAAAAAAATAAGACGGACTTTTGCGAGATCTCGCAAAAGTATTGCGAGCGCTCGCAAAAGTATTGCGAGATCTCGCAAAAGTATTGCGAGATCGCGCAAAAGTCCGTCTTAATTTTTTTTTCCTCCCTAATTTTTTTTTTTTCCTCCCCAATTTTTTTTTCTCCATGTCCCCTGGGGGGCTCCGTAAGAATAAATGTCCCGGTAAGTAATATTAAGTTTGTTGAGTTTAGTAAACTTCGGTGAAATTAGAATACCAAGGAAAAAATAACACTTAAAGAATTATTGCAGCCGTCGAATATATCAGACAGTATGCTACTGAGGGGAGCTAACATAAGAGTTATGAGTTATAAGATATAATCCAAGTCGTAACATTGCTGTATGGAGCTGCAGATTTGGTTGCAGGTTAACATAGCTGGACTGGCCATCGGGCATACCGGGCATGTGCCCAGTGGGCTGATGACTTTTTTTTCTTTTTTTTTTGTAACGGCATGAACAATGAGAGGTGGTGGATTGGCCAGATGCTGGTTGATGTGTAAAAATAATTCAGTTTTTTGGTGGTGGCTATGGCGGGGCTTCCACAGAGGCCAGCTGGTGTATGAGGGAAGAGAAGGCAGGAGGAGACCCCCGAAGCAGCCACCAGTCCGAGTGTCAGGTGAACTGAACTTCAGGTAAGAAGTTATGACCTGCAGTCTCTCTGGGTCAGATATAAACCAAGTTTAGCTGGAGTTTATTTTTGTTGTGCTGACTTTTTACCGTCAGTTACAATAACTCGTACTGCGTGAGCTATCATGACGGAGTTTCTATACAGCTGGGTGGTGCTATGATGTTACTGGTAGTGAACCTTATTCATAAGGTTAGTAGAGTTGCCAACGGCTCCTTAAAAATGGAATGGTCCCTCATTCAGAGAAATTATTACACGTTTCGTGTTGAGCTGAGAAGAGACTCAGTTTGTCCTGGACTTCAGCTACAATGAAAAAGACACAAAGCTGGAATTTTTCTGTCTTTGCTGCACAGCTGCCTCTTCTTCTCTCATTCTCTCCCCTCTCTCTCCTGTTTCTACTTCAATCATGAAACTGATCAATGATCAGCTGATCGTCTCTCTTGTTTGTTTATCGCTCACTTTGCGCCAGAAAGAGGAAACCAGCGGATGTCGCGCTAAACAACAGCAGCACGTTTAAGCTTGATCAGCTGTTGTTAGAATTTAATATTACTTTCTAGTATCAGCTGATGTTGGTTTGGTTATCTGGTGAGAGGGAAACATGAAGATGAAACCAGGAGACGTCCTTACTGGATCATCAGAGCTGTGATGGAGAAACAGGGTTACCTTTTAGGTGACATGGATGAGTTGAAGTTATGAGCTGTTTCTGAGAGACAAATAACACCAGGATCCTTTTCTATGTAGCTGACAGCTGGTAACTGTGCAGGGGCGGGTCTAGCAAAGTGTTGCCAGGGGGGCAGGTAGGGCATTAACAGGGAGAGGTGGGCACAGAGAAATACTTTCTTATTATCATTTAAAATATCTAGCTGTTATTAAATAATTATCTGAGTCTTGCAAACAAAGTTTTTATCTGACGTAAAATGTATAGAAATCATACATATACCAACAAGACTGTACATCACTGTCACAACAGCGTCTGTTTTCATTCAAAGGCTTTATGGCTTTAATACCTGGGGGGCCGGTCTTTAGTCAAAATGCCCGATTTTCTGTCCCAGTCCAGCCCTGCAGGTTAATACTGGCAGTGTCACCATGCCAGCTGACTGTATTTCATCATCAGCCAGTGTTGTTCTTTATACATCAATATTACCAAAGTTTACCATAAGGCAGCATAGCAAGTATTTACTTGCTTTCAGGTTTCATTCAAATGTTAGTCTTTTCAGTTGATTCCCCACTTTTTTCCTGTTTCAAAATCAAACACCAGTTTGTGAGAAGATTATCTTCTTTTTTTAATAGGCAGATAAAGTTAACATAATAATAAACACTGACAAAGCACTGATTGTATCTCTTGTACTTTATCAACGCAGTATCTAAAAACTTTGCACCGTAGTGGTTAAAATCTCATTCTAATAAGAGTTAAAAGCGCATTCGGTTATCAGGTCTACAGGGTTATTGAATTATGGTTAACGGTTGGTAGATTTTTTTTGTTAACATTATCTGCCAATTACATCTGCCACCCTTCTCCAAATCTGTGCCCCTACCTGGCCCCCCCAACAAAAATTTTCTAGACACGCCACTGTTCTTTCTAGGTTAAAATACTGGGTTCTCATACTTAATGAGATGCAAAACAATATCTGACTTTTATGTGTTTTTTCAAGATTGTTGGACCCCAGTAGGACCCCAGTAACCCTATCCTGGGCGGGGTGAACTGCTCCCTTGGTGTTCTACTCATTGGGGTATTCTGAATCGCTCTTTGTCTGTTCCCTCACTCAAGACCAGTTTGCCATGGGAAACCCTACACGAGACAACGTAACCAATGGAATTCCTGGGACAAGAAAACCCTTTCACCACGATAAGGAAGCGAATTGCAGAGGGGATGAGTCGGGCATCTCACAAGGATGCCTCCTGGGTGAGGTGTTCTGGGCATGTCCCACCAGGAGGAGGCCCAAGGGCAGACCCAGGACACATGGAGAGATTATATCTCTCGGCTGTTCTGGAAATTACTTAGTGTTCCCCAAACTGGAGGAGGTGGCTGGGGAGAGGGAGGTCTGGGCTTCTGTTCTCTTAGGCTGGAAAAGCTGAAGAAGATGGATGGATGGATTTCTTTGTAAGTAAGAAAACTTACACATTCATTACAGGATCAATTAATTCTTTTCCCCGCTGTACCTATTTTAGTGGTATTCTAATCTCAATCCAGCTAGCCAGCATTTGTACCTGACCTGTTTCACAGCACTTAGCAATGCAAAATATTACTGTTGAGTCACTCTCAGCAGCATCAGTCTGACAGCCAGTTGCCAGGAAAATGCCAAAGGGGAGGATTCTGTGCAAAGGACAAGGATGATGACTACACAAAGGCAGATTGCATAATGATAAAACAAACACAAGTTGTTTCCATTATTATTTATCACATCCCCCTCTTTCCACTTTGTTCTTTTCCCTGCTTCTGATATCACTTTACTATTTAATCACTCCTTTTTTTCCCTCCTTCTCTTTTTTGTCCTTTTGTCCTGCTCCACCTCTTACCTCTCACTCTCAAACAGGGCTTTTAATGGCAGGACAAAATTGCCAAAGCATCATAATGCACGTGCTTTTTAAGACTCTTTATGCCCTCCTTCCTTTCCAATTACTCCTTCTGTTAGGTCATTTGTTCTTTCCCACGATCTTCCTTACTTTCTCTTTGTTGCTTTTACCCCTCATCTCCTTTAAACAATTATTTTTACTGCTGTCCTCCTTGCTTCTTTTCTGCCTGCAATCATTATCTGCCCTTTCTTATTCCCTCCTCTCTTATTCCTCTGAGCCTCCAAGGAAAGCACCCAGTTGCCAGAATGATGTATCCTAGCAACAGTGACATCCCACCCATTCAGCATCAAGATGAGACAAATTTAATTTTTGGATGAAGAGGGAAGAGATTGTGATTGGACAGAGTGGAAAGGAGAGTAGAGGAGGGGGTTGAAGGGATACCCATCAGCTGATAATGGATCAGCTTTTAATGTCAGTACCCCATCTTCAATCTTAGCATTCAACAGCACTGCATGGGTGGCAGCTTTACTCAGATGCTTTCATTGAACCTAGTCCATGAATCCCTTGTTCAGTATTTTGCATAAGACAGTAACCACTAAGCAAAGAAATAATTAGCTCAGAAGCATAATACCCAAAGATACTTTTTGTTTGTTTGGTTTTGCATGAACAGGAACTCCTACTGGCAAATAAACAGCTCTTTCCAAAGATGCTGAAAAGAAATTCTCACTAGCTTGAATGAGCATTAAAAATGTCCCCTGGTTGGGAAGAAAACAGAAAGGCTGTGCTAAAAGATAAAGACTGAAAGCAGTGGTGGTTCCTTACTCTAGGACTACTCTGTAGTCCAGATGTCAGTGTACTGGTAAAAGTAAAATCCATTTGAAGAAGGTCAGCAGCTTGTTTGTACATATTTGATTGTCAGTTTGTTCAATCCTAGAACAAAGAACTCTCCTTAAAAATATACAGTATATCAAACTTAACACAACATAAACATGAGCAGCAGAACTTTAGTTAGTGGTGAAGGAGGGCTTTCCTTGTTTTCCCATATAAAAAATAAAGTTGGTAGGATCCAAAGACCACTACAATGCTTATTCTCTTTTTTATTTCAATTGCTAGACTCGTAAATGTATTTTGATACATGAAAAGGATAAGCGGAAGTGAATGGATGGATGGATGGATGGATGGATGGATGGATGGATGGATATTGATATTATCCAGACACATAAAGGATTTATGCATTTAAAAAACAAAAGCAAGGTCTGCCTCAAAAAGCACTGGATCATCAGTGTCTGGTGTGAGTTAGTTATAACTGTCTATCTGCTCTCAGACATGGGCTTTTGGGTCCTGTTGAGAACTTTGAAAGCAAGAAAAGTAAGAAGCACATCCCATCTTTGCTTTGAAAGATGAGGTAAAGAAGAAACTTAAGAATTTGAGGAGAAAACCGTTAAAATTCAGTAGATCCTGAAGAGAAGAGAAGAGAAGAGAAGAGAAGAGGAGAGGAGAGGAGAGAAGAGTGTTCTGGAGGTACTTCCTAGAATATATAAACACAGTGTGCAGAAGGTAAATTTTTAAGGTAAATTGTAAATGGACTGTTACTTATATAATGCCTTTTTGCTCTAACAGAGCATGCAAAGTGCTTTTCCCCACTAACCTCATACAACCAAACACACACACACACATTTATGCCGGTGCTTGTTTCTACCCCTCAGCCCCTTGACTAACATTTGTGCACAGATTCACACTCCGACTCTGGGTTTAGTATCTTGCCCAAGGATACTCTGGCATGCAGCTAGAAGACTCAATCCACTGACCGGGTCAGAAGGTAAAACAGGCTGACACTGGCTCTTTTGTTCCATGTAAAAAACATAACTCCTCTAATTATCTCTGCCAATAACAATACATAGCTGGCTAATGTGTCGATCTCTTGAAGGACAGATCAAGATGCCAGAAATAATTACTTTGATAGTATTCAATATAACTTGATCAAATACGCCAAGAGGAGAGCCTTATTATGTAAAAAGTGAAGATACTGGTTGTGGTCTAATCTTGAGTCGTATTGTATCATTATATCAAGAAGCCTGTAGCTTTGTTCCACAATTGATATTAGCAACAGGAAGTTAGCATGGTGCTAGTAAAGCTTGGACACAAGCCTCTGATTTTAAAAGGGTGCGTCTGTTTTGCATATGTTAACAGGGAGATTGGGCTGGACAGCTGAGCATTGCAGTGAAGACTGAAGGCAGGAGGAGGGGAGCTGTGACACTGAAATGCCAAAGCCATGAATGAATGAAAGAGCTAAAGATTAGGGAAACAGTACAGATTCCATCTTCAGCTTAATATAGGTTCATATATAATATATATTGTAGAACTGATCTCAACCAGGGTTTTTTTTTGTTTCATTGCCTGATTTTGACCCAAAAACATTTGATTGTTTGGTTGCTTCGTTTATTGTCTCGTTCTCTATATTCTTGTCTTTTGGGTAAGAAGACAACTCAAAATCTACAGCTAGGAGTGAGAAACTCCTGGTGCTGGTAGCAGGGCTGTTATGTAATTCATCTGAAATAATATTGTTCACATTGTGTCAAAGAGCACTATGTCTTTAAAATGATGACAGTTTACCTGCAGTGAGAGGCGGAGCTTCATTGGAAAGAAGGAAACATGAGAACATGACTGAAGGAAAAATGAAAGTAAACACAAGACTCATCTGAACCCAAGGTGAGGCTGATCCTTACAACTCTCTGAAAAACTTCCAGTAAAGTGTCGCTGACACGACTAAATCTTCGACAAGTACGCGCAAGTAGAGATTTTTTTTAATCCAAAGAGCTGTTTAAACAGCCAGCATTCACACATATTCAGCATATTACAAGATGTGAATCTGTCTCCTGAATAGTTTTGCTTTTAAATAATTTCCCCCAGGGATCAATAAAGTATTCTGATTCTGATTTCATTCTTAATTCAAAGAAATAAACTCATAGAATTCTTTGAAAATTGTTCAACAAAATGTTGGTGCATACTTTAAAACGTTTTAAATTTACTGCTGCCAGTCACACTTTCACTTTTGCTCTCAGCGTGACACCATGGCAACCAGCTATCTGTCTGAAGATCAGTTTCTGTGCTCCATCTGTCTGGAGGTCTTCACTGATCCAGTCACCATCCCGTGTGGACACAACTTCTGCAAGACCTGCATCACAGAAAACTGGAATATTAGTCTCTGCTGTCAGTGTCCACTGTGTGTTAAGGTTTTCCGCAGCAGACCAGAGCTGTACGTCAACACCATCTTATCTGAGATGGTGGATATGTTCAAACAGTCCACCGCAAAGAAAAATGGCAGAGCAGAGGAACAGCAAGCCGAATCAGGAGAAGTTTCATGTGAGGTGTGTAGTGAAACCAAGATGAAGGCTGTGAAGTCCTGCCTGCAGTGTCTGACTTCCTACTGTGGGACTCACCTGGAGCCTCATCGCAGAGTCACAGGCCTGAAAAGGCATCAGCTGATTGATCCTGTAAAGAACCTTGAAGACAGAATGTGTAAGGAGCATAACAGACCTTTAGAGCTCTTCTGCAAGACTGACCGGATGCCAGTGTGTGAATTTTGCAAGCAGTCCAATCACAAGGGACATCTCACCATTCCTTTGAAAACAGAATATGAGCAAAAGAAGGCCGAAGTGGAAGCAAGAGAGGGTAAAATTCATCAGATGATCAGAGAAAGACAAAAGAAAATAAACAACTTCAGAGAATTGTTAACGTGCAGCAAGGAGGCTGCAGAGAGAGAGAAAACAGTAAGTGAGCAAATATTTGACAGTCTGATCAAGTGTATAGAAGAAAGTCGGAATCAGCTCGATGGTGTGATCGAAGGGATGCAGAAAACAACAGAGAGCCAGGCTCAAGGCTTCATCAAAGAGCTGGAGAAAGAAGTGTCTGAGCTGAGGATGAACATCTCTGAGCTGGAGCAGCTCTCACACACTGGAGACCACCTCCAGTTTCTCCAGAGTTTACCATCCCTGAACCCTGTTCCACCCACCAAAGACTGGACCGAGGTCACAGTTCACTCGTCATACGAGGGGACTGTGAAGAAAGCTGTTGCTCAGCTGGAGCAGACACTCAGTAAAGAGATGAAGAAGCTGCACGATGATGTGGAGCTGAAGAGGGTTCAGCAGTACGCAGTGGATGTGACTCTGGATCCCGACACAGCACATCCTAACCTCGTCCTGTCCGATGATGGGAAACAAGTATCTAGTTGTAACAAAAGGCAGAATTTCCCCGAGACCCCCAAGAGATGCATTTATTATGCAAATGTTCTGGGAAAGCAGGGGTTTTCCTCAGGAAGATTTTACTATGAAGTTCTGGTCAATGAAAAAACTCAGTGGGATTTAGGAGTGGCCAACGAGTCAATAAACAGGAAAGAGAAAAAGGCCCTGTGCCCCAGGAATGGCTACTGGACCATTCGGCTGAGAAATGGAAATCAGTACAAAGCTGTTGTTGGCCCCTCAATCTGTCTCAGTCTGCAAGCAGAACCACAGAAAGTGGGCGTGTTTGTGGACTATGAAGAGGGTCTGGTGTCTTTTTATGATGTAGGAGCAGCAGCTCTCATCTACTCCTTTACTGGCTGTAACTTCACTGAGAAACTCTACCCATTATTCAGTCCTTGTTTTGATGAAGGTGGTGCAAACTCCACCCCTCTGATTATCTCTTCTGTTCTTCCAAAACATTAGACGCAGTATTTATTTCTTCTTAGACAAACTACTGGTCAAAATATGTTCGTATGGCAAAAGAAGTCTGTGTGAATGAAATGACTTGGTGTGGTGGTGGGAATGTTGTGTTTGCTTCAGTGGAGTGGGCAACTTTAAATTCTGTGTTCTGTGTTTGTTTTAAAGCTGAAGCTGAACTCTTAAGTTCTGTACTAACTTATTTGTTTTCATATATTTTTGTTCAATAAATTATTCAAATATACAGTTTGCTTATCCTTGTCAGTATGCAGTATTTCAACTCAAAATGGGGAAAAGAAAAATCAACTCGTAGATCAGACAATTGAAGACACGAGAAAAGAAAAGTGTCATGGTCCGTTGGAGTGTCTGGAGGTTTTCCATCTGTGGCTGCGGGTCCTCCCCTTTTGGATGGGACCTCCCCTGCCTCACCTGCAATCCAATCTGCAAGCAATCAGCGGGAGAGCGATTTAAACCTGTGCAACCTGCCTTTCCTCGCCAGTTTATTATGCTCACTAAGGCGGTTTTAAGTTAGCACTCATAAGCCGAGAGGTCTCTTTAGCCTGGAGGCTGTAGGATCCATGTTTTCCAAGAACAACTTTACATTTGAATTACTCTGAGCACATAACGATTTTTCACTTTGCCTCAGTCCATTTTTAAATTAACTGTGACCCAGTTAAGACATCCTACATTTTTTACCCAAATCATAAAATATGTTTCATAAAATAGGAGAATGTCTCAGTTTAAGCTTTTGATATGATTTCTATGTTGTACTTTGAAAACAAATGTTTTATAAAATCAGTGCATTCTTCTTTTATTTACATTTGACATTGCCTCCCAGCATTTTCTCACTTAGGTCTCTAACATGATGCTTGGAAGGAAAAGTTATCTGCAACTTAGTCTATCAGTCTGGGAAGGTTTTAAAGCCATTTCCTTATAATTTAAAGTCCATCATTCTACAGGGACAAAGATACAAGTGGAGAAGCATGTTAAATGTTAGAACTGACAACAAAATACATCTTCATACCTCCACAGGTATGTTATGTGGACCAAATGCCTTTTTCTCTAGATCCTCTATATAGCTGTTCTCACTTCCTCCTTCTAATTTCCTGCACTTCCTGATTCACCATTCTCCATCTGTCCACTCATTTTCATCTTTTACCAGCCTCTCAAAGTACTCCTCCCACCTTCCCAGCACACACTTTCCACTCGTTAGTACATTTCCATCTCCATCCTTGATCAGGCTGGAAAGGATGTCCAGCAGGTTATGCTGGACATCCTTTCCAGCCTGATCTCTATCAATACGTCCCATTCTCCTCCCTTATGGTCCAGCCTCACATATAACTCGCTTTTCTTTGCCTCCTCTCTCTTTGCAGAACACCTAGCCTTCCAGTACTCCCCTCTATCCTTTCCCATCTCTTTGCTTATCCTTCATATTCTTTGGCAACCTCTTTCTTTGAATGCTTTTCTGTTCTTCCCCGTTACCCCACCATGACTCCTTGCCTTCTTTCCTCTGTCCAGAGGATACATCTTGGCAGTTTACCTCTCACCTTTGTGAGGAGATTTAAATCTTCATTCCTTTTTAAAATCTGAACTCCTTTTAGTCCCTGTTTCTTAGTGACTCCCTGCTTCACTCCGACCTCCCTCCTTCCCTTCATCGACTGATCAGTGATCATGCAAAAGAGCAGAGCAGAGCAGCACAGGTACAGGTTGGGGATTGATATCAGATGTTTTGCAGTTATCTGAGAGGGACAGGAAGGACAGCCCTTCTCTGTCAACCCTCACCACCGTCCTTGGAAGAGGAAATGATAGAACGGATGACTACTCAATGGAAGTGTGCAACTTGGAAGTCACTTTCAAAGATGAGGCATCTTTTTAATGAACTAAAATAAGTAGCAATCTCACACACCATTACAGAAACTTGCAAAAGGCTGCTGCGTTATTCACAAGCTGTCATCACAGGAAGCAGATCTGCGTTTTGGTTTGGCAGCTGACGCAAACCCCAATGATGCGCTTCATCTCTCAGAAATGAACCGAGGACCTTTCGCTTGTTAGGCGAATGTGTAAACCACTACAGTAAAAACCCAAAACACTGCAATGAAATGACTGTTATATGTTTATGTGCCCTGTGACACATGTAGTGGCATACATGTGCAATAGTGTAATCATCGTGATTCATTTGTTATAGCCGTGGCTTATGTTCTTTGTGATGAAATGAAACAGCCCGGTGTCAGTTCATACCTTAAAACTACTGTTGGGTAGGTGGGGTGGTTGGCTTAGGGGTTGGAGTTATGCTGGAAGGCTTTACACTGCCCTCTAATGGAAGTCCAGCTGACTTACACTGAACTAAATGCTTTCAAATCACTCATGGTAGTTTTATAGTGGCATTGTAAAGCGCTTTGGGTGCCTTGAAAAGCGCTATATAAATCCAATCCATTATTATTATTATTTATATTATTATCAGCTGAAATATAAACCTGTGCAGAGGTTTATATTCAAATCAAATAACCAGGGGATGATTTAAAAATGGGAATAAACAGAATGAATGAGGGCTGCATTCACAAATATTTATTCGTAATATTTGGACATTGTTGTCCTCGGGTGTGTGGATGAGAGGAGCATGACAGCTGAAATGACAGACTTTATCGAGCTTGTCCAGACTGGAGTCACTCAGTCCATCATGACCATATAAAAATACATGTAAACCAGCCCTTTTGGGGTTTTTTTTGCTTTGCTGATGTTATTTCAATTATTTTCTCTAAGCTAGCCGCTCAGCATCGGCCTGCATTTGGATGTCTTCGACCACACCTTCACTTCGGAGCGTTCTACATGACACATTATTCCCATTGTGAACTTCTATGCAGTAACCAAAACACACACAACATGTGATGATCTCATTAAATTCAGTATAAACACGTAAACGTCACAACATTTGGTTTTGATAATAATGTGTCTTTGCAGCAAATACAAACACCTTACGTCACTTGTCCATTTGTCTTTATTTTGTGTTATGTTACATGTGAACATAAACTTCCAAGAAGTTATAGTTGCCATGGAGACACAGTAAATATATTCAGGTACTCGGATATGAAAAAAAACAAAACCCAAAGTGTGTGAGTATTCGGGGTGAGGAACAGTGGGAGCTGACCATGTGTACGCTGATGTAACGAAGAGTAAAACAAAACCAACTGTGTGAATTTAAAATCAATCAAAAAACAAAACAAAACATCATAGAACAAGGAAGAAGAACAGTGACCTAAAGCTATGAGCAAGAAAAAAAGGTAAACATGAATCCAAATATAAAAGAGGAATAAATAAAATGTATTAATTTACAGACACGGCGACAACAACTGACAGCACAGATGTTTATTTCCCTCTGAATTTGGTGCGTTACAGAGCGAGAGAGACGAGGACGACAGTGAAGAGGAGGGCTCTCGCTCCCTCTCTCTCCTGTGGCAGGAATCGGCATCCGGAAACTGAAAGGGTGCGTTTCTATGGCAACGCTTCAGGAGGGGAGGCAGGAGAAGCCAGGTGGGGTGGCGACCTGTGGAGCTCAGAACTCATTTCTAAGGCTTTGTATGGCACATCCACTCAAACAACAGAGTCCCATTTCACCCCAACTGCACCGCTCCCTTCATTATTACATCACCTTAAAGGGGACCTATTACACCTCCTCCCAATAACAGACGCTCATTTTAAACACGACCAATGTTTACGTAAGTGTGAGTCCACAGCTCAGACTTGAGACTGCTCTGAACACTCCCAAGTTTTCTTGAGGAGGAGGTGGGGCTTACAAACACAAAGTTAGTCTGTAGAAGACAGGGGTAGCCAATCAGAATTAAGTGGATGTTCAGGGAAAGTCCCAAGAGCTAAAACCAGCAGTTTCACACAAACAGCAGGAAGTGAGGGACAGAGTTAAGTAAGAATTATGAAATAATTCCATTAATAATTACTAAATGTAACTATAAAATACCAGAATAGGTCCCCTTTAATACTCTGGCTATATCTGTGCCCCTTCCCCCCCCCAAAAAACCCCACTGCTTATCCTCTCTTACCTCCACTTAATCCCCCCTCCACAGTCCCACTCTAAAAGGCACTGGTATATACTTATTTCTCCAAACTCTAACATCTAGATTCTCGATTTAAGATGAGCGATTGAGGCAATGACGATGCACAAAAACACAGATACGCACACGGGCCAGCCGGGTAACTCGGGGGGGGGG
>NW_024582602.1:767598-816868 GCF_018398535.1 Haplochromis burtoni
AGCTGGCTCTTGCCAATGCTACCATTCCTTCTTCATACCTGTGTGGGAGTTACAAATCGCTTAACAGTCTGCTGACGGCGGAGGCAATCAAATATGTAAACTTCAACAAGGCTAACATCATGACAGGCGAAGAGATATACAAAATGTTCAGCTATGGTCCACAAAGCGGTCTGGATCTTTCTGAATGGCCTAGACTGGTCTTACTTACTAGCACCTGATACGCTGTTTGTCAGAAGGTCAGGTAGCGGGGTTCTGATGTGCTGCCTTCATCCTCGAATCAATCACATATGACTACACCACTGCTACTGCTAGCAGATTGCTGGGAGTTGTTTTTATGTGCGGTAATGCTAAACGCAGTCCTCACAGGGCTGTAACCTTTTAAACTGTAAAGCTGGATGAGTGCGGGGGTCATTCGAACCATCTCTGAGACTAATTTCAGCATCCGCACGTCCAAAGACAAAGGCAACAGACTAGAACCGCAATGTAACTTCTACACCTCTGTAACATCGAGGTCCCTGGGATCCTTTTTTCTCTCTCTTTTTTTAAATGGGAGTTCTAATTGTGCATCCCAATATTAACTTCTTTTTTGTATCGACCTACATCCCTCTGTATCTACAGAGCAGTGGAGAGACTGACACACAAGGTTAAAAGCAATGGTTTGTGCACAGAGCGAGTGTCTGTATTGCAAACCTCGGTGTTGAAATGCCGTTAGATATTTACACAGTGAAAAGGATCGACTCCTACGCTACACACTGAGCTTGGCTGGTACTTGCGTACGTTTGGAATGGTTTACTATGAAGACGGTTTAGGAGTCTACATCCTCCTCTTACTAGTAACTTACTAAAGAGTCTACTGTAGTTGTCCTGGTTAGTATTTGGGGCTCAAAAGCACTGGAACGAGGTGACTGATGTTCTCAACTGGACTCGTCATGAAGGCGCTGCACGAAGTGGCAACTTTGCTCAACTGTAGCCTGATCTGGAGGCTGTATTCACATATAGAGACCATTAGGCCAGCTCATGTATGCAATTTTAATATTTTCTCTGAAGGAGTAGTCCCAGCTCAGTTTGGGAAATATACCCGCTCAGTTTTTTGCTGTATGTTAGATTAAGAAGATCAAATACCACCAAAGGGGGCTCTAAAGAGCTGACCAGCTCTTTGAAGGCTGGTGGATTATTACCAATTCTGAGCCACAGAAGGGAACCGCTCAGGTCCCCTGCTGGTTTTATGGACTCTTATACACTTTGGTTTTTGTGCAAAAGCAATAAGATAAAACATGTTGACTAGTGAGCTTTTCTGGTCAGACCATTACCCACGCTAGCTCTTTTTACCAAGCAGCTGCTGGCCAATCCCATCGCTTATCTCGGCAAAGAAAGTCAAGTTAATTCCTGCGCTCTTCCATTGAGAGGAGCGACTACATCATTCAGCCTGGCTGACTCATTAGAGTTGCTAAATCCAGCTTCTTACAGTGAGCTCTCAGATAAAAACATGTCACCTGCTTTTACCTGAAATCTAGGGCAGTGATCACTGAAACGGCCAAAAGAAATGCATCTTTTTTTCCTCCTGTTGATGAGAAAGAAGTGTAAAAGCATTTTCATGTCCACAGATAAAAAGTGTATAAATCATACAAACATCTGACATTTCCAGTGCATTTGTGCCTTAAAACAAAATACAAAATACATAGGGCTAGTGTCCTAACCTTGCTCCTGTCTGTACATGCTACCTACAGTATACACTGACATTGTGTCAAATGTCTGACTTTTCTTTTAAACACTGACTTTGTATGCAAAATGTGGAGTTTTATTATACAGCAGAAATTATAGCTTTAATTCCTTACGACAATGTCCCTTGTGAGTTTTCTGTCGCGGTTGCCACTTCCGCGTGTGGAATCTCCAGCCGTTACAATAAAAAAAGTCCCACAGACTGGACTGCGTCCCCCAGCCCCGTCTCCCTCATCGCTAGTTTTCTGCTCTGAGCAGACATCAACTCACAAAGGATACGCGAAGTGAAGACGCAAAAGAATAAAAACAAAAACATTAAAATCAGAGATCTATTTGTCCTCTGTTACGATCTGAGTTGTGGTCCTTGATTGTGTGGTAAACGATTACCTGTTTGAGGTGAAATGTGAACCGACAGAGTGATTTCACTCCATCAGAAAAACAAACAAACAACAGGTTAAAAATGGCTGCTGTCTCTGCCGCTTACATCAAGGCAAATCAACACGCCTCCAGGTGGCAGTCAACATTTATTCACACCAAACTCTCGCCTTTGACTTCTCCTTACCGCTGCTCCTCTCCACTTTGAAATCTGAGGATCTCTCCAGATTTTCCAAAAGACTGGTTCCAAATAAATATGTTTTAAAAAGTCTCTCTTTGTGTTGAAGAGTCTGCTTTTCTGGATACATGTAAGTGAGTCTAATAAAGACAGAGGAGAAGAGAGTTGGAGAGGACTGTTGAAGTCACTAACTGTGAGAGGTCAAAGTCTGAGTCCGCCCCCATGAAGCTCAGAGGGCGTGTTTGTGTGAGGACATCACTGTCTCTGGGAGTATGGCTGCTACTTGAAGATGTAGTTGATCAGGACCTGAAGGAAGATGAGAAAAATGATGATGATGTAGTCACGCTGCTGGAGGAAGGAGCTGCCCTCCACCCGACTCGCAGCACGACTCCGCAGCACGGTGATGGTCCTGCAAACACACAGATGCTACGTGTGAGTGCTAAAAGGTCCAGCGTATTACCACAGTCGCCTCACAGTGTGACTTATACTTCCCACCTGTTAATGTCCTCCTGCGTCTGCTTTATGGATTCAATGGCACTTTGAAGTTCGCTGAGGTCTGCTCCTTTTTTCCTCAGCCGATTGTTATGCTTGCTTTTGTGTCCTGTGATAAAGTAGAGCAAAACAAGTTTAAAACCATAGACGCATGGGCACTTACATAATGCAGATGTATGTATTTAAGTCAGACTGCTTCTAAGCGTTTGTACACGAGTCATATGATTCATGGGTGTGTCACAAAGTCTAATTTCTCATCAGTAGCAACATCTTCATATGCAAAGCTGTTGTCATCAAGACCCTTTATTACCTGTATCACAAATTCCTCATCTAACAAGAGCAACAACAGACATTTAGATGAATAAATTCACAGCTGTAGGTATAAATTTTGTCAATGAACATTGTTGACTGACTATATTGACTGTTCAGCCTGCGTATGTGCGTGTTGAGATGTGAGTTTTAGTGTGTGTGGCTCACGTTCGCTGCCGGATGAGTCCTGGTGGTCGGGTTCAGGTGAGGAGCAGCCGCTCTCTGGACTCTTGGGCTTGTCACTCTTGTGTTTCCTCTTTGGCACCGTTACCTGTCGGCACATGTGTGGATAAATACACAAGCGTGTCAGAAAAGAAGGCAAATTTCAGCATCTTGGACTGACAAATCCAAAATAAACACACAGACAAACATGCTATTTAGTGTTGATGCAAACGGCGGTTGTGCGAGGCATGCTGTTAGGCTAATTTCAACTGGTCAACAAAAAACACATACTCAGCATCCCAAATGAACAAACCTGCCTTGAGCTTGTTTATTCAAATCATTTCTTCCACAGATGTTTAACTCTGCCAGGTAAAGATCTGGGCCATAGAAAAGCATGTCAAAGTTTGCCTAACAGAAGCGTGACTGACTCCAACCGGGGGACAGCGTCAGCCCTGTTGGACAACATTTGGCAACAGCTAAGCAAAAGCCTGAAAGCACTGATGGTGACTGATTTATCCACCAGGGACAAACTTCAGATCCTGGCAGGTGGTTACTCTGAACACATGTGGATGCAAAGAGGCCAGACTGACTGGTCCACAGAAACCTTTAGCCTCTTCTTACGAGTAACTAGCGAATTTAAGAGTCCAACAAACACTGCACAAAAACAGAATGGAGTTGGGTGAGGAAGGCGTGACGATCAGGATTAGACTGATGAGGATGAAATGGTTCTTGCTTTTGGGTGTAATGTAGGAAATGACCACTTTCACGTTTTGCAAATTTTAGAAAACTAAAGTTTTTCTCCTTTTATCTCTGTTTTGGTCTCCTCCACATCCTAAAATAAATAATTAACCATGAATTATTACGCTAAGTTAAATGAGATTCTAACTTTTTGAGTGTTATTTGGTGCTGATAGGTTGTGCACAACGTAGCTATCAGGAGAAGTAGCCACCTACTGAAACAAAACAAAGAGCTAAATAACAGTAAAAGTTCCAGTCTGAGCTCCAGCAGTGATGTTTTGTTCATGTGGAAGAATTTTGCTGCTTTCTGTTGAACTTTTTAATACTATTCTGAAATTTCACAACGTGTGGAAGAGCCTGCAGCCAAACAATGTTTCCAAATACTGCTCGTGCACTCCTTCATGCTGAACAATGCTCGTCTCTTCAGAGTGAACAAAGGAAGAATGCCTTGTCATCCAGTTACTACAGCATGCAGTCTGACAAGACCTTCCGTCGCATTGAGAGTGAACAGCAAGAAAGGTAAAAATAAAGGTGGTGGCACTAAGAAAAAAAACATCACAATAAAGTGGAGCAGAAGCGACGATGGTGGTGGCAGCACCGCGAAGACAACACAGAGAAGTCACAATGAAGGTGGTGCGCAGGGTGCTTTGAGATGCATGGATGGAAGATGGCTGAGACGGCGAGATGCATTGCTTCACAGCGGTTTTCGATTTGGACAACCTACCTGGCATTTGCAATTGTCCCTCCGCGGCCCCTGGTTACTCAGACTAATAAGACTGCCAGAACGTACCATAGGGGTGCGGTGTCGGACCTTGGTCTGGATACAGCCATCTTTCTCGAACTGGATCAGGTCATTGAGTGGATCCCAAGGCCTTGTGCTGAGGAAGAAAAGGATGATAGAGACGAAGAAACACAGTAAGGATGAAAAAGAAGAGGGATAAATATAACTTTTCTGATATAAATACCGCTCACAGTTTTCCTCTTTCTCATCTGGCATACTGTATCTTACACACAAAAACATTCTCATTATAACAGTAAATAACTGTAAACTGGACATCATCTATGCATATAGGGGATCACCACTAGATGGCAGCCTGCCACACTAAAAAATTCCGAGACTGAGGCAAAAAATAAAATGTACCTTTAGAGGGAAATCTATTTAAAACCAGCTGACTGCAAATACGCTTGTAAAAGACTTCCAGAAGTGACGTCCAGTGCATGCAAATTCTGTCTCCAATGACGCCAGCAGAAGGTGAACACATCAGAACACAAGCTTAACTGTTTTTTGTCATTTTTACTACAGTTTCACCAGCTCTGCTTTGTCGGTATCTCCCAGCAGAGACATGCATGAAGCTCATACCTCAGCGCTTTCTTATCTGCATTAAACACACAGTTGAATTTAATGTGATTTCAAACTACACCCGCTTACGAGCAACAGAGGAGTCACTCACTCGGCATATTTGTAATGCCACTCTCCGGTGATGGGGTCCTGCTCGAACAGGGCAGGACTCCACTCCTCACATTTGGCTTTCCGCTCACGCGCCGACTTCCTCTGAGCTTCCTCCAGTATGAACTTCTCATTGGTGGCTTCGGTCTGGTCCTTGTTGTTGATGGCTCGTGTCACGTGTTGCCACAGTCTGCCGGATTGAGAAGGAAAAACAAAGCATTAATGAAAGACTAAAAGATAAGACTCTTTGTTTCAATCAGGACCACTACAGCTCAAACAAAGCTACAGTTCCATGTGCAGTAACATGGATTTGGCTGTGTAGCTCTGATCCAGAAGCAGCAGCAATACTCCGGCAAAAGGGGTTGCAAAGTGGTTTGCAGAAGCATCAAACCTTTGCACAATGTAGTAAGTGCATTTCAGATAATCTATTACATTTGACAGTCAATACTCTGATAATAGTCGAATCAAAGCTCACCTTTCTGACTCAGACTCTCCCTGCTCCTCTAGTGGGACGGTGCAACGAGTCAGTCGGCTCTGCCTCAGCTCCGTCGTGGGGTTCCAGAAAGTGTCCACTATCCCAGTCTTCTTATCATTAATGAAGATCTCACTATCCTGAGGGGAAAAGTACAAAAATAGCTTTTAACATGGTAGTTTTGAAACATTACCCAACTAACAAAGGGAAGGTTTTACTAAGAAGTTAATTTTTTCTGTGGGTATAAAGTCGTGTCTAGTTTGATAAAATCTGCCAGCTTTTCTTAAACCAGAAGAAAACACAGCAACTTGTATTACTGGTTATATAGTTCATTTCTGTATAAGGAATTAATATTAGCAAAATGTCAACACATCAATCCAATAATGATTTTAAAGACACAATACAAAATATATACAGATACATGTTGTATCTGTGTTTTTTATGAAACAGGCAGTGATTACAGGAACACGGACACACGTCTTACCCAGTGTCCTTCTAGTGTAGCTAACACCTCCTTTCCCAGCTTGATCTTTCCAGAGATTTGATTAACACAGTCACTGCTGCCCAGGAAAGGCTGCAGGAAAAATGGAAACAACAGGGCGGGAAATGGAGGAAAGAGAAGGAAGAGGAGGCAGAGAGGAAGGGATGGGAGAGGAGAGAGGAGAAGAAATAGGAAAGGATATAAAGCAGTTTACTTGCTGCAGTTACTGTACGAGAAAAAGATCCTGTGACTGACTATTACTCATAGAGAATTTACTAATACGACCGCTTTTCATTGAAGACCAATTAAAAGAAAACAACATTGTAGAAACTGCCAATGGCAATCGCTTACATGTTTAAGGTACCAGAAGGTACACAAAACCCAAGGTTCTGTTTGCCTACTTTAGGGATATAAAAGTGAGGGGCAGCAATTACTGAATAAATGGATTTCTTAAACTTTTACTATCTTTACAAATTCGCTACCCTGTTTGCTTTATCATAAAAGTACCTGTCGCTAGTTGGTAAATGATGATGGAGCGAGGCGTGGTTGGAGGGGGTGGGATGTTTTTCAGGAAGGGTGGAGGAGATATTCAGAAAAATCATGTGAGTCTGAGTTTTTTTCAAAGTCTTAAACAGTTACTACAAAATCTAGGACTTCACAAGCCTAAAGGCCTCCCCTTACACACTATTTACTACTATTAAATAAGTACTTTAGTTAAGTATTTTTTACGTTTTTTAAACTACAGAACAAAGCCATACCTTCAGTTTGAACTCCAGCTGTGCACTGTAGCCTGTTTTCTCACAAGCAATGGTGACATGACCACCTAGCTCCAGAGTCATGGTTCCATATAGGATACCTAGCAGATTGTTTTTATAAAAGAACGCACAGGTTACAGGTAAACTCAAACATATCTAAAATAGATCAGCACCTACAAAGCAAAGTTAATTTGGCAGGTTTTTGCAAGCTAATGTGGTAAATGGACTGATTCTTTTATAGCGCTTTTCTACTCTCCCGGAGTACGCAAAGCGCTCTATACAACACGCCACATTCACCCAGTCACACCCATTCTCACAAGCACTACCTCTATACTGAGCGCTTTCTAACTACACTCACACACATTCATACTCCGATGGATGCATCGGAGAGCAACTTGGAGTTAGTATCTTGCCCAAGGATACTTGGCATGCTGGAGGAGCCTGGGATCGAACCTCCAACCTTCCGATCAGTAGGTGACCTGCTCTACCTCCTGAGCTACAGCCACCCCTGTGCTTTGGATGTCCAACAGAACAGTGATGTTACAGCACTGTTCACACAGCATGAGTGACGTGTGAAAGGAAAAAGATTCATTCGAACCTTTACAGTGAGCGTAGGGCATGTTCATCACATAGTCCTCCCCTCGGTTGAGAAAAGTGAGGCGAGCCTCCCCGTCCAGTATAGCCGACAGCGAGTTTCCTAAAACAATGAAACAGTACTGATAGTCAAAATTAGATAATAGACCAAAGAGCTAAAATGTCAAAGTAATATTAGAGCAGCACTAAACAGTGAGTGTGCTGTGCGTGTTTGTACCATAGAACTTGGACTTGGCGAGGATGCTTCCACTGAGGCAGAATCCGTCCTTCCTGTTACTGACATAGAAGGCTGATACTGGAGGGTGATGAGATACCTATAAAATAAATAATGTAAACTGTCAGTCATCGATTTACCCTGTCAACATTATCTGATATGTACTCCTCATATAGCCAAATTCAGTGTAACAGATGAACCTATCAGGCAGCTCTCGGTAGCAGTATTGTTGTTACCTGTTCTGCCATGTAGAAGGTCTTGCTATTGGTCTTCTGATGGAGCCACATGCAGCGGAACGTCTCTCCAATAATGGGATTGTAGGGCTTCTTCAACCCCTGTGAATTCAAAAGCACCATAAAAAAAACATGATTTTAGGGTCATGTACATACAAAACATGTGACCAACAGCTGACGCAGAAAAGCTATGCTGACCTTTGGCTTTTTGTAAAATCCAGAGATGTACCACTTTACCACCTTCTTCATCCGGTTATAGGCATTCTCTTCAATTGCAGCCCTGAGAATGAAGCAAAAGCTTGAACTGATGCTCCTCCATCACACAAACACTCTTTTTTTCTCTCTTTTGAAAGTCAAAGCCAGGCCAACTTGTTTACAGTCTAATGCCACTATCTGCAGGCTGAAGTCCGATTACCATTGATTCACATCAAATTACTCCCAATTGATAAGCCTGTTTCACAAAGGTCAAGGTAAATGGAATGTCTTACTCTGACAGGAAGTCTGCATGGAAGTAGTAATCAGAGAGTTTGTCCAGAAAGGATCTTGGCTCCAGGATAAAAGTGGGTAACACAACCTTGGACAGGTCCATGCCAGGTCGAACCTGCTTCAGCAGGGTCCAGATCAGAGACTTGTTCTCCTCTGATACAGTTTCTGTCTGAGCAGCTTCACCAGCCTGAGGACACAGTCAGAAAACAGCAGACAGGTTAAGTAATTGCATGTGTCCTGTTGTAACATATATGACAGATTGACACTTGTCACTTTTTTTTTACTTTTGTTAACGCTACTTTCAAATTTTATGCATGTCCACAAGCTTCAAAGTTCACATGGCTTTTTGTGCAAATGGTGCTTTCATTAGCTCGAGTGTAAACATTTTGCTTCAGTCAGTGTTTAATTATTGAGCTGTCTCGTTTAGATTTCATCAGGACGGAAATCTGTGTTTTCACTTTCACACTTATCCACACATCCCTCGCAGACACCCACGCACACTGCGATCAAAGCTCGTCCATGTTACAGGCTGAATAGCCCTGCAGAGGAACATGCTCATTTCTCCTCATTATGTGAGAATATTTATCAAAAACAAGCCTTCAGATGAAGTTTTAAAGATGAAAATTGCTGCTACAAATCCTAGGAGATTGTATCCTAGTGGTACAATCACATCTCATCTGCAATGCTTTTTCTTGTTGACGTTCAAAGGAGAGCAAAATTGCAGCCTCCCACCCCCACCCCCTGTTCCATACCTCTCCTAACTCTTCCTGGGACTGTTCCAGGTATGGGGTTTCACGCAGATGCTCATTTGGGTCCAGGTCAATGTACGAGTCGTCCTGACGCTCTGATGTGTCGCTGTCACTCTCCTCACTTTTCTCCAGCCCCTCTGGATCTGACTCCTCGTGGTCCTGCTCTCCTTCCCGATCTGACTTGTCCGAGTACAGGTCCGGGTCTTTCAAATGGTCGCTGTCATTGAACCTGTAAGAAGCAGGGGAATATCATAGAAAGAATTTTTAAATCCATAAAATCAGTAATAGCTGAGCTCTACAATCTAATGTAAATGACATTTCCTACTCACTGGAAACCGTGTATGTTGTGGGCTCTGAGGAGGCTGTAGAAATTAATGGAGTGTTCCCCACCAGTGCCTACAGTGCTCATGTCATCCTTCCCCTCACGGATCATGGTCCTCTTCAGCAGGCTGGAGCACTTCAGGGCCAGCTCCAAGGCATCCATCCAGCATCGGCCTGGAAACAGGAATTAAGCTGATAAACAAGACGCAGAAACCATTTTGTGAATTATTGTTTTCATGAAATCTATTCATGGTGAATCACAACAGCCCCTCACCACACATCAGAATCAACTCTGGGTGAGTTAAAAAGCTTTTTCACTTTGGAAGTCTTTCTAAAACAGGAGTTATTTCAGCACCATGGAGAGGGACCGAGTGGATGATGGAGAGGCTGGAATGGATGTTTCAGCACCACGGACAGAGACACAGAGGACACGCTTGCTGTATCTCCGAACAGCCTTCTATTTATCACAAAGTCTCCTTTTGTTTCATTTTCTCACATTTACACAGACATAAACTGAGATTCACATATACACACATCCGCCCTCATAACAAACAGCCATTCCAGCCTTTCCACATCCCACCTTATTCAACGTTCAACCCGCAGTTAAAGTCTCCTATGTTGGCATTAAAGCAAACAGAGCATTTAACCATATTTCTTATTCCACCCTTGCTTCTTCATCACTACCTGGAAACTACATTACAAATTATTCTAACAGCCTGATTCAGATAATAAAGGTTAATGTACCTTTGATTAGATTGTGGCCAGAAATGCTAACATTGTTAGGCCACGATTGCCCGGTTCCTGTTTAAAGTGGGCCCATTATGCTTTTCCTTTCTGTCACATGTACACACATTTAAATGTTGTTTTATGTTAAACTTTTTAAATAACAAAGTGAGTGTATGTACAAGAAATCACTGTAAGCTGAAAAGAGTAAAAGGAATAAAATTCTGTCTACCAGCACATAAGCCTTTCCCACCTTTTGTTCAAATGTTCTATTTTAAGAACAAAACAATGAAGAACGATCATAGGACTCGAAGGCAAACAGCTACAGATGCTTGTTTCAGACAGAGGCACCTTGACCCAATATAAGATAAATAATGATTCATTTGCACTGTGAGTCATACACATCTACTGTAGTTAAGACAAAAAGAAATATGAGGCTGGAAATGAGCAGAACAGGTCTCCTTTATCAGCGTGCTGGAGACAAAACATAGCAGATGGTTTATAAAACAAAGATGATCAGTGCCTCTTCCAATGAAGGCCACTCACTGTCAGATCATCTGATACTAATACAGCTTTGTTAATGCCAATATTATGCAAATTGATAGTTTATCTCAATCAGTCAGTGTAAGCAAGCGGCTGCTGACAAAAGTCAGAGAAATGGCTTTAAATGACAGCCTGTCTCCTACCATCAGACTCAGAGGCAGCACGGAAAATGAGGTGGCTGCTGGGTAACGGCTGCGTGATGGAGCCAACTGCTTCTCCTTTAGGACCCTGATAACAATAAGACACAAAGAAAGGAAGGGAATGCACGTTAAAAACATTCACCTAGTTACTCAGTTTCTTGATCTGTGTTTTACTTCTTCTTTTAAAAAGTCTTTCATTGTGATTTCTTTATTTTATTTCAAGTTTTTTATATTTTCTCTTTTCGTTTTACATCATTTCATGCGCAAACAGAAACAATACAGATATGTAATTATGCAAATGAGAGAGCATAGAGGGCACAGAAACAGAGCCGGTGAAGTGCTTATTTCAATAGTGGAGAGCAGGAACGCTGTAATGCAAAACAAACTGGTAATTGTGATTCAAGGTTTTGTTTTTTTTATAATACAAACAAACGAAAAATGAGGCTTGAAATGCAAGGTCAGCGATGAATACTAAATTACTGGAGTGGACCGAAAGCAGGGCGAGCTGAAAACGGGGACAATGGAAAATGAGAACTGCCAAAACTGAAATAGGCTGGCTGGAGGTATAATTTTCTCTGTGTGTGTCCTAAATGAAACAAAGACATGGCTTTCATTATACAGTTAACATCCACATCTGCTTCGCTATTGTAACTGCAGGGGGCAAATGAGTGTTTTTAACTGAAGGGCCCTTTCAGTCCTAATTATGTGTAAGAGTTTATTCTGCTTTGCTCATCGATGGACAGCAAGAAAAACTCTGTCTGCATAATGAACCAGTCTGGCTTTGCATTCATGATTACACTGTTATAAACAATGCGAAACAATTTCTAAGAAAATTAAGCCAAAACCAGCAGACACTGGTTTAAAAATGATCATACGCCTGCTGTTTGACATGATAGAAAGTAGCTTATAAACTCGCTAGATGCCTGAAATACCAGCAATTGATGACTAGCAAACAAACACATGCAGGCTTCTATGTAAAAATATATATTGAGAAAAATCATGTCATAATCAAATGCTATATGTCAACTGTTTTCATGGTGATTTTTTCATTGAGTACACGAATCCCTGTAGACCTCCATAGGAAGTAGAATGCAGTCGGGGCTTAAGAGATGATTCCAAACGGAGCCATTTTTGAGCAAATAACAGTTTTGTAGCGTTTTTGTTAACTGTGCACTTGCTGCATACTTTAAACAAATTGTTACAATGTGTTTAACCCCTTAGCAGTCCTATTAGTCCCCTAAACCATCCAATGTCCCGTGGGCGGTACGTCCGACTGCTAACAGTTTAATAGTGAACATGCGCTGTCAGTCTTGCCTGCTGCACAATAACATTCAATATTTAGTGTTTACTATTATTTACACTTAGCTAGATTATTGTGATGGTGTTGCGTTTATTATGTTGCTCTCTTAGTTATTTGTTAGTTTTCTAAAAAGGTGTCTGAAAATCATAATTTAATTAAAAAGATGCTACATTAGGATCATTTACATAACTGACTTAATGCTTTTTAAAGGTCCACTCTGACCTTGACAGCCCAGATGGACTGCTCCAAGGGGTGAAAGAGTTTGAAGCAGAAGCCGTCTTTCTTGGAGGGCCTCTCGATGAGCTCGCAGGCATTGAGCAGCACCGTTCCCACCCACTGTCCGTTTTTGTGAGTTTTGTAGATGAGCAGGACGCCTGGCTTCAGCACACACCACAGCTTGGTCCAGCTTTTCAGAGTGCCACGGATCTGCAGACAGTTGCAGGAAAAAGTCAGGTACTCAAAAACGCTACCAAAACCTGAAGGGATTCTTTTATTCTTTGTCTTACTGTTACAGCTGGGAACACTATTTTTCCTAATGCAAAAGTAATGTTATATTTTATGCTGGCCTAAGGGCAAGTTGTCAATGCAAATATATAGAGCACAAGGCAGACACTGAATGTGGGATGCGCCACCTTTAGCCAGTCGGCCATGACGATGACAGAAGGATCAGTGATGGTGCTGAGCAGCTCCTTGGTTGCCCTCTTCTTTTCTTCCCTGTAGTTCTTCTTCTGCACCTACAGGGAACACAGAGGGCGGGACAATGCAAAGGCATCATTATGTGGACATGGCTTCCCACTGAATTCCATTTGGCAACAAAAACTATGAGTGAAATCACACTCCTCTGTGTCCCTGTCACATTAACACCAGGGTGCTGTTCGACTGTCGAGTACACTCTTTTACATTTAATGGCTCCCTTTAAGCCTGCACATGTGCATGACACCAGTGCACCACAGGTTTAAAAATCTGTGTTTTCTATACATCATCAGGTAGAGTGTGGCCCAACATACACAACTTCCCAAAAGAAAACATTTGTACCGACTGGATTTTGATTAAAACAAACAAACCCCCCAAAAATGAAATTGATTAGAAATATTTGTCGGAAAGAAATCAATTATTAGGGTCTAAAGCATCATCTTAAAAGACTGATTCTAATTAGACTGTATTTTTCCAATTAAATTAGTGCTGCAGTACACTACTGAGTAAAGAAAAAAAGACCAAGCACACATACTTTGCAATATGTTCTCACAAAATTCAGTTCCAAGCAATAATTCCTAAAGCACTTTTGCAAAAGCAATGTTTTTATGGTTACAGAAGCAATCCGTCTGACTAACGTCTACAGCTCAGCCTACAGGAAAGTAATCCGTTTCCAGAAATGAAAGCTACTACAGGTCTTTAAAGGTAGAGTTTGAGTTGCATCCACTCCATTTTCCAGTGTTGTGCTATAATCCTGTGGATAACTGATATTCTGTGTGCCAGAACAGTCAGCTGATCTCAACCGTATTGGCCTGTTGTGAGTACAGCTGTAACCTCCTAGGACCTGGCGTCCACATATGTGGACATCACATTTTTAGGTTATTTAGACCAAAATACTCAATTTTGCTCTACAAGGGCCTGATATCCACTCACGAGGACATTATGCTGCCACTGTTCTATTGAAATTTCAAACGAATATCCTCATATGTGGCTCTCATTATTCTTAGAAACAAAAATTAGGTAAAAAAAAATAACTAAATAAAAAAATCTGGTAAATCTTTATTTTTACATTCATCAGGTCCCAATCAGCCCAAATATCAAAGAGAAATTAAAAATGCATGCCGTGGAAGAGTTCGGGTCTTAGGAGGTTAAAGTGTGGAAAAAGCGCACATCAAATTAATGCAAGCTGTGGGAGCTGAAACGCATTTATATTCGGAGGTCTGCAAGACTGTGCCTGCGGCAGGTGGACTAAAGTAAAGTTTGAAGGACAAAATCATCACCTCTGAGTGTTTTTCAACATGTTTGACTATACTGTGTCCTACTCACTCTGACATTTGTTACATGAAGAAAAGTATGAGCTTTTAACAAAAAACATGACCTCTAATGACACGCAGTTTGAATACAAACACTGTAAATCGTCATGTTGACAAGCATCAGTGATTGAGCTATACGTAACACTCTCCATGAAAGAGCCTCATTAAGACTCGTTATGCCTGCCCTTAGAATTAAGCGTCTGGATACGCAAGACTTAAGCCGCTTTGAGCTCACTTACCTTGAGGGACTCCTTTTTGGTGAGCTTCCCCCCAGACGCCGACACATCCTTGTCTGAACCATTGTACAGCTTTGTTTCAGACTGAGAACACAGGAGAGAAAAGGCAGATCTTGGAGATGTCACATCAAGATCTTTATTCTTCATTTTTATACTCAAATGAGAAAAATCTGTTCTTAAGCCACATGTTTGTTCATTCTAACGGTTAACACACCCTTGAAAGGTTGGAGACTTCAAAGGGGTCACCTTAAAGACCCTTAGTAATAGTAATGCTGGTAATCTGGGAATTTCTGTTCCAGGCAACTAAAAGAAAAATCGGTAAAATGCCTAATGTAGTCTGTAAAGTGTAAACGTAAATGTCAGCAAAGTTTTGCCTCTTAATGACAAATTGGTTACCTGAAATCACACAACCAACACAGTCTACTAAAACACGGGGACATTATTTGAGGTTAGCAGATCTTTTTCCGACCAAGCTCATGCGTTTCCATGGTAGAACCCAACTTAGCTCTGCTACTAGGACAAAGCTTAAAATTGCTGGTGTGTCTCTGCCAGATCCCGTCACATGCCAGCCGGAGCGACCTATAGTGGCCACATAGGTGTGTCTGTGTGAGCTATTTAAAGCTGTAAACACACACACACACACAAGCAGTGTAGGTGACAGGATGGAGGTTACGTGATAGTAAGCAACAAAGCTAAAACCCTCCTTCCAAAGCTTTTGTACTTTTCACAAACGTTCAGATTTATTTTGCGGAGAGTACGACTCCTGTGAGGACTGCTGTAAACCACAGCTTGGGCTTGATTCTGCATCTGAACTAGTCATCTAAGATGTCATCTGGATGTTTTTAATACACACACACATTATTTTAACTCTTGTTTTCCTTCTGGGAAGCCTCTCTGTGAAAGATTCTTTTAATCTCTAAATTAACCATCATGCATGGATCATCATCTCTTCATACTTCATGAAAACAATTTCATAGTGTCTGTGCAGTGACTCAGAGGAAGTCTCGAGACACCCACTTTTGCACTGACATATTTGATGAGGACCTCGACAGATAAACTAGACGAGCCTCCACGCTGAGCTCGCTTGAAAGACGGGTCGAGTCCGAATTTTAGTTGATAAATGTTTGATGTTTAGCAGCGTATGCGATGTATGACTCATCTCAATGTAGGCTCTCTCACGCCTTAGGCTAGACTCGGAAAAGGAAAGGAGATGTGCAGTAATTCCCTTATTCTCTGGTCTCATTACACACTGAAGCAACCCATCATTCCTTCTTAGCCTTTACGGTGCATCAGCTCAGTGGAGTGAGTTTTCTTACCTTGCTCTTAGATATGGAATGAGAGTCCTCTTTCAAAGGCAGTGGCAAGAGGTCCTCCTTCCCTCTCTCAAAACCTGTAACCATAAAGAAAGTCCTAAGTTCATCTGGTTCCAGCAGCACCTCCTTATTCTCTATTCCTGTTATTTTTAAAACACTATCCAGGTGCACGAACCGTGGGCAGGTATGCTTGATTGCTGTCATATGAATAGTATACTGAAGACTTCTCCAAATCTTATAAGGGGCTTCTGATTCCCAAAAAAGAACCAATCTAATAGTAAATACTACCAATGCCTATCAAATCACTTTCATACACATGATATCAAAATGTCAAAGTCAGAATTATAGCCATGATGATGTTGTGATACAGATATTCTGCCACAGACTTGCAGTCAGTCATCAACAACACGTCCAGTTCCAGTTGGCTTCACTCTGTATGGCATTTTCCAAATCTGTCATGTATGTTGTGCTGGTTCTTTCGGAGCATTGTTGGTGCAGCTATCTAACAAATAATATCACTTTCTTAGTGGTTAATATTCTAACAGTGTGTTCAATAAGTCTGTGCTTCAGTTCTGCTGAGTGCAGTTTTAGTGTTTTATGTGTATAATATTAGAGTTTGACAGTACTGACCGCGATTTGCCTAAAGTTCCAAAATTTTGGAAATCTGTTTATGTGTAGTTATCCATCGGCTGGTGGATTATGGCATTCAAAAGATGTCACGACAACAGGACAAGCTGCACTCTGGTGGACAAACTATGCAACGTCAACATTGATAACATGGAAGGCTGATTCTCCCATCCTCTTCATTTACCAGCAAATAATAAATCTATAATATCAGCCCGCTGATAAATGTGTTGGACTCTACTTAGTACAAATTAACAGTTATTTGTGTCTCACACTGCATGTCTACAGTTTACGGATGATTATAACCTGGCACTCAGCCCTGTCATCCCAGTATGGTCACTACTAGCTCCAAAGAAACAACATGACAGCAGACAAAACGCTAACAGTGAAAATAAGCTAAACAAGCTGTCGTAAAACACTGTGAGTAACACAAATCTCTAAATACACTGATAGAAATAAGTTTGGTTCAACTAATCGCTGGATGAATCAATTTAGAGCCTGTATGTTCAGACAAAGTACTGATATCGAGTGTGTTAATGACGTATCACAATAAGAGGCATTAATCTTTATCCTCTATCCAGAATGTGCTTCTTATTCAAAAACAGACGTTTAAAGTATTTGTTACACTGCTTGTTTTAGAAATCCTAACTAACCAACAAACTTGTCTTAGCTAATAATTATGAGTTGCAGCTCTTTTTGCTCTCTTTTCCAGTTTTGTGACATGGTGACGATTTCAAGTCCAAATGTCTGCCTTCCTAACTGGAATCCCATTACATAATGTCACAGGAGCACACTGTCCTTTGAAGCCACTGGAGGAAAGCCAGAGAAGCTGGATGGCAACAAGCTAGCACCGGTGACAAGAGCTTAATCTGAACTGAGCTCAAATCTGCAATAAATTAGTTGCTGAAAGGAGCTAAAAGGAGGTTCCCCGTTTCAGTCTCAGACAGTGTAGCTTTGAAAAGTGGACACAGAAAAAGTAGTAAGTTGTTGAAAGGAATGTGAGTTCACTACAGAGCTAGTGTGTCTTAAACCTACGCAGAAGGAAATTTTCTGTTTTTCATTTCAGCTCTGCTTTAGCATTTCTAATCCTAATTGCTGAGCCAGCTTCTAAACAATAAGCCAAACCTCATCAACAGATTCCCCACTAAGATCACTGCAGTGTGTGGCACACGAGGTCTCAAGGTGACAGTGAGCCTGTAAATATTTTATGCTTTCCTATCTTCAGGTCATCAGTATTCAGCTGTGAGAAGGAACAACTGCAGAGCTTCATTTCTAAGCGAGACATTCATCATGTGAACAGAAGTCAGATTCTATTTGAGCATCCATTCCCTTTAATGAAAAAAAAAGTGGGGGCGTGTCTTGCTGCAGCGAAACAGGACTGTATTCTTACTGCATGCCTCATAAGGTTTTTGTCAAACCTACTTTTTATCAGCCAGCTTTATTTGCTCTGTGTCTTCCATTTCCAGTAAAGCTTTTTAGCAGCTGCTTCCATGCTGCTGGTGCTTTTACGTGGACATAGAATACTCATGACAGCAGCAGCAGCCAAACTCCAAACCAGCATGAACCTTGAGATGGAGCGTGCAGGAGTGCCTTTGTGTCTTGGGGGTGGGGAAGGGGGGTCTACTTAGAAATGTATGGCTTGGAAGGCTTTTTCTCAAACAATACATTCAGGGTACGGAAAAGGGTACATCCACAGGTCAACAAGCATGCTGCTTGTGTAAGATTAATTCAGAATCAGCAATCACAAGCAAAATTTCCCTGCATAAATCATATCCATTCAACTTGATCTCCAGTTTTCTCCTGCATTAGACATCCAGACTGAGAACCTGCAAACGTGACAGGTTGTACTTGCCCTTCTCTCTCAGCCTGTGGACATGAACTGAAAACTAAACTACAAACATAAATCTTTTAGCTTATTTGTTTCGATCGGTGCAGTACCAGCAGAAGATGCAGCTGAGAGGAAAGTGGAAGATGATGAAAGAATGATAAAAGGGATTCAAACAGTGAAGTTTGAATGAGGATGTTAGTCACTCAATTTGCAATCACTGATGAACAGAATCACCGTGGGCCACTGGGATGAAGTGCCTAATTTCAATTTAAGACACCTTAATGTGCCACTTCTCCACTCACACAACTGCGTCACCATGGAGCAGCAGCAAACAGAAAGCAGAGAGGATGATTTCATTGTATTACGGCAGCTTATTTAACGATTGTGACTAAAGACAAATTAAATATTAGAGGGAAATGTGTGAAGTTTACTCCATTTTTACCTGAAAAATCAGACTTTCATTTTTGAAACTTGACACTTTGAGTTAAAAAAGCAAAGATCAGCCGGAAAACAGTTGACATGCTTGTTACCATGTCACAAATGTGACAGTGACACTGCTGACAGTCACTGTCTAATGACTAAGGTTAGAGTTCCTCTTCCAGGCAGAGACCTGAGAGACTGCCCATCTGCTAGTGAGCTCATGTAAAATCAACACCTTCCAGTGTTTGTGTGTTTCTTCATTAATGTCATATCATGAAGGCACGGAGCGTTGTCTGTGACATGTCCTCTGCTTTTAATCTAGACAATCTCAGAAATAGACACTCACCCTTGGGGGAAAGGTTTTAGCCTTTTTAAAATAAACTCAGATGAGCTTTATTTTAATATAAGACACTGCAAGAAGAAAAACCTCATGATAGTCAAAACTTTTGCAAGCAGATTGCTTCAAAAGAGCTCATAAACAAAACGACTACAAATGAGAAACATGTAGAATTGATTACAGAAGTGAGATGCAAAGACAATAACATGGGAATCCCTGTTATGTATGTGGCTGGAAATCAGTGACTGTGTGTTTGTGTGTCTGGCTGAGAGTGTTGGAGGCTAACACACCACTGCAGACTGAAAGGAGCTCCAAAGATCTCAGTGTGCATCAAACATCATAGACTGAAGAGATAAAGAGACAGAGCGAGTGAGAGAAAAGGGAATTAAACAGCAAAGAGACAGAAAGAGCTGCATCCTGCTAAATCCAAAGCCTTTACACTTTTCTAAAATCCCTCACTGAATGAAATGAGACTGCATCATTAGAAGCACAGTGTACGTCAGACAGCAGACGCATTAGTAAAGGGTGAGCACGACAAAAACACAGTACTTTAACCTCCCTGGTTTTGTAGTTTGCTGCTTAAATGAGGCGTTACGTCAGCATTCTTTGATATCCTCAAACCTATAAAAAGTCACTAGGAATTTGACATAAGCAAACCACTCATTTTCAACTTACATCCATAGAGATACAGGTCTGGCCCTGAAAGGTCCCTTCACTTCTAAGAATCATCTGCAGTGTTGGTATTCAGCACCTCAACTTGGAGCTACACCTCTGTTTAATGCAACCCTGAAGCTGCTTCTCCCACCAGAAGATGTTTTTATTGCAAGCACTTGGATTCCTACTACGTCACATTCATTAAATCAAGTTCATTTAAAGCTCATAAAACCAGATTGATCCAGGGAGTTAATCAATGCAGTCTCTAGGTTTCTTCAAAATCGGCTTACGCGCAGCTTTCTATGATGCTGCTCTATTATTCTGGTAGGAAATATGAACGCTGCCATGGCAACAGGTGAGCTAAGAACAACAAATCGAGGGGGGGGGGAAAGCCTGTGAGCAGAGTGACTTTTCAATTTTGGGGAAGCAAACTGCCTGAGTGTTTGCTACTGTGGGAAACCTGCCATAGCAACAGCATCTCTATGGTACTGGTGACACATCATAAAAAATTGAAAGACGTCTGGTTCACTGAAAGGGAAAGAAACACCAGCTGGAAAATGTCATGGATACTGTTTTAGTGTAATTTAGTATGCGTGGACAAATCTGTAAAGTAGCTCAAAGCAGTGCATGAATTCACGTAACTGGCAAGGTGCTTTCAGCTGCTCCCTTATTTCCCAAGGGGTCACCACAGCAGATGGATGCACAACTTTGATTTGGCACAGATTTTACTTCCTGACGCAACACTCCCATTTGTCCGAGCTTGGGACTGGGACTAGGAGCACACTAAGGTTGTGACCTCTTGATTTCTTTCCTGATCTTAGACATGTAAGGCAAATGTGTTAACCACTACAAATTTAATTTCAAATGCTCTCTGTTCCTCCACAAAGACGTTTTTGCTGCATGTAGCTGCAATTGCTTTGCGAGGAGAGGTGAGGATGATATGCAGAACCAGCTAGCATGGATCTGAATCACTCGATGCGTGCATTCATTCAGGTTGTGTTTGATGTTGACAGAAACTGTTTTATTCCCACAGTTACTGGACCACAGATGACATTGTTCAAATGTTTTCTTAGGCCAGGTCATCTTTCCCATGAGAACTGAACTAATCCCTTCATGTTTCGAAAGGAACTCCCGTTTAAACTAAAACAAATCGGCATAACTATGCATAGACACTGTAATGTGCCACTTCCTCTTGATAATCTAAAAAGAGTATCCTATCCACCATACAATGTGCTAGGTCATGCTGACCTGAAGATGAGCAGGGACTATCTAATTATGGACCGCAGGCATGCAGTTTTTTCCACTCTCTTATTAGTTTTGCCAAAGCCAAGTTTCAACCTCTAAATCAATTTCCGCTGCACTCAATCTCTGACTACCGAAGAACTAAGGGCGTGCTCTCTCACTTAGTGATGGGCTGATGAACAATACAACGTTTCAATACAAGGTTAGAGCATTAGGTGCAGCTGAGCCCAGGTTTCTTTTAGATTCATTGAAACTGAAGGTAAACTCTCTGAATAGTGACTAAGAGAAAACCTTCAACTTTTCTTATCTTCTTTAATGTATCTCCATTTGTAAACGATGGCCTTCAAACCTGCTTATTATGCAGCCTTAGCTTACCACTGCAAAAGCAGGCACATAAACCTCTGATCCACAGTGCTGTACTTTTATCCTGATGTGAGGAGACAACAGCATATTATCTTTTAAAAAAGGTTAGTATTTCAAACAGGATGTGTATGGATGACAGAGAGGGCATTAGGCTGGTTGTATTACCACAGCTGCTGTTTTTTGTCTTGGTCTATTTATATTTCACCTGAGCTTATGTACACTGGCAGGTGCTGGTACTGTTCCCCAGACCGCAGGTAATGACATTTTGGCTTGTCAGCTGATAAAGTGGGAGGAAGGTTTAGGCAGATCCAAATGTGGAACTCAGGATGGTGTCACGACTTCTAGTTTTATTTTTACTTTTTTATTATTATTATTATTATTATTATTATATTATTTTGGGGGGGGGGGGGCGGGGGGGGGTGATTTCCGAGGCTTCCGAAACAACCAGTGGATATCTGACCCAAGATTTCCTGTTCCACCCACTAGCCATCGTTTACAAATGGAGATACATTAAAGAAGATAAGAAAAGTTGAAGGTTTTCTCTTAGTCACTATTCAGAGAGTTTACCTTCAGTTTCAATGAATCTATCGCCCCTTTTTAAGGTCGTGTTCTTTTCTGCTTCTAGGAAACTTCCAGAGTGTTTTTATGCTTGCCATGCATGCTGGGTTCCTCCCAGTCTGCCTCTTTCATTTAGTTTCAATTAGTGGAAGAGGACACAAAATTACAAGTATTCTCCGGATCTTCGTCCTCGCCTCAGGCACTGTGGACACCTCCACTTATAACTGCTGCTTGGTGACTCTGCCTTCATCAGCACTGATTGCCTTCAGAGTTTTGGGACAGCAGCTAACTATTTGTTTTAGCACCTGTTGTGTCTCACGACAAAGCAGAGAAGAAAAATCTTCTATTTGACAGATTGAAACAAAGAAAGAATATTCATTAGTAATTTCGCCCTTATCGGTTTTGTTAAACAAAGTGTTTGTCATTGAAGTGGTACGGCTGCTCCTAGTAATGAAAATACAGAGCCCCAACCTCAAAAGGAAGTGAAAAGACTAAAAACACCAAGTCAGCTGGCAAGCATGTATTTCAGTGTACAAGGAATAACACACAACAAGGAAAAGTGTCTCAGAGGGTCATGTCAACTGGCAACTGGAGGAATGTGGGTGTAAAAAACAAAACAAAAAAAACATGTAGATATATTAAGAGATTGTCAAAAACACAGAAAATGAATGAGTCTACCCGTCTGCACCACATGTCTCCTGCAGCAGAATGTCTAAAATAAAGATGAATGGAGCTAAGGCTGGGAGCTGACTGTGAGAAACAGAGTATGACTCAGACGATGTCTCGTAGCTCCAAATATACACGTAGCTGCAGAAGCTGCTGTTTTAAAGGGGAAAGAAGCAGACGCAGAGCGACCGAGGAGAGAAAGACCACCACTGTGACCATGGTACTGACATGGCTCAAAGTGCTGAACTGGGAGAGCTGCACACAAAGAAAACAGTAGAGGACTGAGGTCGTTGTGAAAGTCTGAATCACAGTATGATGCTGAAAAGAGTTTGTGCACAGTAGGGCCGGGCTATATCGTACCGTTCACGGTAATACCGGTGTAATTTTGGGCAACGATAGGAAAATGAAATATCGCGATAGAATATGTGCAGTGCCTATGTTTACATACGCACATGGCGGCGACTGAGAAGAGCGAAAGCGGATCGTTGAATGAAACGGATGAACCAGAACTGGTTTGTAAAAATGCTGCAGCTTCAGTGGTGTGGAACTGGTTTAGCTTTCGTCCATCAGATACACAACAAAGCACTATTTTTGGTAGCGCATGCTAGCGGGCCGCCGTTATTACCGTGTTGTTTGGAAAATACGGCACACTTCAAATCAATCCTTTGATTTTTCGACAGAGCCCCTTATAACCCCGTGTGCCTTATGTATGAACTCTGGTTGTGTTTACTGACCTCGAAATGATTTTATGTGCACGGCGCTCGAAAATCTGTCAAGTGTTTCATTGCGACTTTGCTGAGCTACGAAGCCGCACCGCTTGATGGATTGTTGGAGCATTACGGCTATCGTAGGCGGAGCCTCGCGGAGTGATACGTACTGTGCTTCAACATAATGTTACCGTACTGTGTGTGTATAACCTCTTTTTAAGTGTTGTGGATATTCTACATGGTTATGCTGAGGATGTGTCGGCCAGTTTCCACTGGAAATGCCTTTTGGTTAAACTGTCAGCGAGGAATTTGCACTGTTACATTTTTATAGAACTTTAATGCACATAAAAAACAGCTGCTTGTTTCAGTGAAAATACATTGATGGGGTTTTTTGCACTAATAAAGTTGTGGAGTTGTAAAGTATTTTGTCTAGCGTCAATTATATCATCAGTTATATCGTCATCGCAAATTTTCAAATGTATATAGTGATAAATATTTTTGGTCATATCGCCCTGCTCTAGTGCACAGTCAGCCTTTCCTGGATTCATAAAGGTTAAAACGGTTACTTGTGAAAGTGGAACAGAGGACGTTCACTCTCTGAAAGCTCTTGCGCCTGCCAGCTGTCTGCCTCCAGGTTTACATCATTTTCAGCAGGATAAACAAAAGGAAGTGAACACAAAACTGATTTAATCCTAAATGTTCTCTGGGATTAAGTGTACTTTCAAAAATAAGGATTATCACTGCACTCTAATAGAGGTATCACAGGAACCCGCGTAAAGCTAAACCAGTTGAAGGGAAGGCTATCTCCTGACTCTGTAAATGGTTGTGTGTGTGGCTCTGAAAGAGGGGAGAGCAGGAAAAGTCCTCTAAGACAAGCATCATCTCTCAACAATGACCAAGCAAAAAAGAAATGCATACGTAGGATAAAGCCCAGTGCTGCACTCTTCAAAGAGAAACAATGCCTGTTGCGTTGCCTCTAATCTTTTGACAGCTCTGTTGTTGACAGCAACAGTGTCCTCTGCTCTCGTTGCTAGTTGATTCAATGTGCCTCAGAGCTGAGGCAAGTTTAAGTTACAACCAATCAAAGTGAGTGTCATGGTGTTTGATAATGACTTATCTTTCAACTTTGTAATTCCCTGCTTTGAACATGAATCAGAATGATTTGAGTCTTCATATGTTTCAATTCATGTATTTGCTGAATGTTAAAAATGACTTTTTCACTGAGTCAACTGACACACTTATGCAGTGATTGTCTGGGTGTGAGAATAAAAGCAGTCAACACTATAAATGCCTTTGAGGAAAACCTAAAAGCATCAAATAATGTACCCATTTTAAGAATTCTGGTGTTTTACCCCATCCAAAAGTTTGTCTCTGCCTTCACACGTATCCCTTCGAAACACCTACAAACAAATCCTTCTATGATGCAGTCGACAGAATCGGTTCCTTTCATGAATACATCCCATTGCACAGAATTTAAGGTGGTTCTCGAAACTCTCAGGACCACAGTAAACCAATACCAACAGTACAACTACTGTATTTAGGACACAAGGCCAAAAAGTAGCAGAGGTCAGAAGTCAATCATCTGCAAACCTACTAATAAGCCTGCATCACTTCCCAGCGTTGAGCTTTGCGAGACGTTCCACGCCATTGTGCACCCACCTGGCAGCGAGATGGGTGACAGCTCATTATAGCCCCCGAACGAGGCATTGCGGATGAGTTTGCGTCCGTCCGGGTGTGGAGGTCGAAGCGATGCCGTCCCGCCGCACGTGGAGAAACGGCGACGACTAAGCAGGCCTTCCTCCTTCATCATGGGGCCGCCAGGAGCTCCCCCGACGGGAGGGAAGGAGTGAGGGGTGGGTAAGGAAAACTTAAAGGTGGAAGGTCGAAGGGTATCGGGATACAATCCGATCTTCCCCACACAGCTAGTGTGCAAGCGAATATCCCAACCAGCAACACATACACACACAAACAGAAACACAGAGCGGTTCAGATAGCAGGCATTGGACCGGTGCAGTCGCTGCTTTCCTTTACGCTTCCTTCAGCCGACTGCTTTCTTCCTCCCTCTCTCTCTCTGCCTCCCTCTCTCTCACTCAATCTGTGCCCTGTGAGTGTGTATGAAAGCAGCAGCCTGTAAGTACTTAATAACGAATAAGCTGAGCCCCTCCCACTCCCTCTCCTCGGGATGGGTAGGGGAGCCGCATCTTAGCTTGAAAACAGCCCTTATGTTCCGCATCTCATCTTTCACTTCAGCTCAATCTCTTGCTGCGTCTCTTAGTCATTATTTCAGATTCAAAGGGACACTTCACCGCTTTTCAACCTTACTCGGGATTAGTCACTGGGGTGGCATGTCTCTGACGTCTACCATACTTATTATTGTCAAAATATTTCTCCAGCTGAATTTAGTGTCTTCGTTCAATCCTTTGACATCAGCAGATGAAGGTAAATTACAGGAAGAAATATGAGGATAAGGATCCCTTCATGCCCTCACAACAACTAAGGAAGACACAGAAACAAATTAAAAGGATTAAAAATAAATGTAGTTAACATGGCAAATAATAGACTTTTATAAGGCACAGATGCCAGATGATAAGCTCAACCTCTTACCAATACTCCTGGCTAACGCAGCAAAGTCTTGCGGTGGAAGCAGCTGTGGCATCACTGCTGTTAGCCAGCATGACAGCCACTGCGAATGAAAAGGTGGGATTGCCAGATAATAGTTTGATTCATCTACTCTGCCAGCACTGAGGCAGGGTTGGGAAAATATTTAAACTGTTGAGTGTTTATGTTTGCCAAATTCTGAGGAGGTCAAAGCTGCATCAAAACATTTAACAGTAATTTAGAAAATTAGGGTATAAACGTAGGACTCATATTCAGCTTCAGTCCATTATAAACGTATTACATGATTGCCATGTGGTCAGCAGACATCTTAGTCTGAACGTTAGAAAGTAAGAAATCAATCAGTAGCTGTTATTTTTTCAGCAAATGTCGATTAGCCAGTTATCAAAGTTTTAATTTTTGACATTTCCTTTTGCACTGAAGCAAGTTTTGCTCACAAATGTATAAGGTCTAGAGTTTGTTCATGACCTTCAGAATAAAAAGTAAAAAAACGATGATCACGTTACTTAATCAAACTCCCCTGAAGCTGCTGCAGAGTCAGTGGCTTCTAGGATGGGTTTTTTTCACCATTGCCCTGTTCTGTTTACATTTAATATGATGGGCAAATGTGAATCCAAAAAACACCTTCTTTGTTAATACTGTGATTATTCAGGCTGAATAATCATTATTCAGATGTTCTAATTCACTAACTGACCTAGCTGTGTCCCCCCCCCCCCCCGATCCATGGGGGGGCTAACGATTACTAAGTCACTCAGGGTACAACAGTGATGTTTTAATCACTCAGTTCTTGGTTGTTTTGATGGAGACACATGCCGAACCATTCTTTGAGTGCTCCGCTATGCTGGTCTTCAAAGATTAGTAAAAGAATGTTCACTTCCCTTCTCCATAGCCATCAGAGAAGAGGCAGTGTTAGACTGAAGATGGGAACGGTGATAATTCAGTCCAGCATCGAGCTAATGACTTCAAATTACTCGAAGCATTCACAGCAGTAAGCAGGCAGGGTTAATAAGAGAATGTCTGTACAGTCGATGTGCACCGTGTTGTCTGGATTCGTTTAGTATGACTGAGTCAGAAAAGCTTCCTCGCTGGCTGCTGCTGCTTTAAATGGCCAAATTAATTTGCAGTGAAATGTCCCTTTTTCATTCCCTATTCTGTCTGACAACACAAATAACTACAGCTTGTAAACCTACCTGCTATGCTATAACGAGTCATCAGATTGCAAATATGTACACACACACACACACACACACACACACACACACACACACACACAGCAGATGCTCTGAGGACAGAAGGAAGTTTGTTGTCACACCACTGCTCACACCACCCTTTTATTCCCACATTGCACAGGGAAATAAGAAAGCCTGTCAGCACTGCCGGGTTAAGCTTTAGTGTTCAAAGGCACAGAAGGCTCCGGGCTGCAGCGCAGCCACTGAATGCCGCATTGAAACATGTGCTTCTCCTGGACACAGGTACAGTAAATAGAGCTAGAACCAGGTGCATTGTCTGTGCCTGTAGGTGACACTGACTGTAAAGTGCTTTGTTGGCACACATCTGTGACACACTGAGCACTTTCTATAAATGGTACCTCTGCACCATGAATCTAGCTGACCTCTGGTCTCGTCTGAAATGCGACAGAAGCTGATACATGTGGATTATTTTAGATTTAGTTCTCTTATACACGCAGTGAATGTGTTCAGGATTTTTTAAAGAATAAACTTTTTAGGTTCAAAGCTGAAGGCCAATGAAAGATAAGTGTCATCAGTATGGTTCATATAAACACAGTCACTGATAACTCGTTTATTTATCTAAGAGCGAAGGAACACATTTGGCCTGGGTCTTAGATTTGAAACCCAACACTGAAGAACATTATCAGCTCTTGTTCCTTGCAGTCCTCTGCCACCTTTAATCTCACCCGTCCTATTCATTCTTTCATTCTAGACCTTTGCAAGGAATCTAGAAATCTGCTGGCATCTCGCAAAGCCTTGCCTGCCAGCTGTCTATGGACATTTCAGCCGAGATAACTTGTGAAGTACTTGTGAGTGTAATCCCTTCCAAAACATCTGTCCCCAACGTAGCTAATCAATCTACAGCTGATAAATGTGAGCGCTGCCTGCCTCAACCGTGCTTTAATTAATACAGCTAATTAGATGGTCTGCGTGTATAATTCACATCCCAGACCTCATTAACCTGCTTGCAGAGGAGGAAATGCCCATTTTGGTTACTCCAAAGGCATTCTGAGTCACATGATAGTCTTTTTCTAAATTTAGTCATCATCTGGGTCATTTTCCCAGCTATATCCAGGCTACCCAGGGCGGACTCTTCATACATTCAAAAGAAAAGAACAAAAGCCCCACCTTTAAGCTTTGAACCTAAAAAGTTTATCCTTTAACAAGATGTTTCTGTTTTATAATCACATGACAGCCTGGGCTATTAGCTAACAGAAGCTTTTCAGTAATTTTACACATTTGTTTCTTATAATTTAAGCCTGACACTACACTTCTGTTTCTTTAAATATCTAACGGATTAAATGTGTATTTAAACTTCTTTATGTCTGTGAAGGTTCTCAGTCATCCAGGTCATCGTAGTCAAAGGAGCTTGCAAAGACTTCTTTAAGTTGCTTGAAGACGTTTCACCTCTCATCCGAGAAGCTTCTTCAGTTCTAAGGTCAAATGGTGGAGAGTCCCAGATATAAACCTAGTGGGAGAAACCCCCCACAGAGGGACAAAAGGACCCCCTCATGATCCTCTAATCGCCTGAGCCAAGGTGTGAAACTGGGTGTGGGTCCCAGTCAGCCAGAGTTTCGGGTGTGTTCATTGTGAAACCTGGCCCCACCTTATCATGTGAATTCCTGAGGTCAGATGGCCCAGGATGTGAGTGGGCGTTAAGGTGTCTGGGAAGGGATCTCAAAACTGGATTATAGATGGCAGAGAGTTGGTGTCGTAAACCCCGCCTCTGTTCAAAGATGGTCGCTCACAGTGGACATAGATGCTTCTTTCACTCCTCTTTCAAACCATCTGTCCTCTCTGTCCAAAATGTGAACATTGGCATCCTCGAAAGAGTGTCCTTTATCCTTAAGATGCAGATGGACTGCTGAGTCTTGTCCTGTGGAGGTGGCTCTTCTGTGTTGTGCCATGCGCTTGTGAAGTGGCTGTTTGGTCTCTCCGATGTAGAGGTCTGGGCATTCCTCGCTGCACTGTACAACATACACCACATTGTTAAGCCTGTGTTTTGGCGTTTTGTCTTCTAAACTTCTTTACAGTGACAAAGAGGAGTTTCACTGGTAAGGCCTACTCACACTTTTGCACTGAGGTGACAGCTGCTTTTGATTTAGTGCTATACAAGTGACACTGAATTGAATGAAGATCAAAGTGTTCATGACACTGTACGTGGCCCACAACGTAAAATCGGTATGATGTCCTTGTTCTGTTTCGTCATCAGGAGAACTGAACATAAACTGTCTTGAAAGCCACTGAATGCTGCTTTAAATTTGGAAATAAGGATCCAGTGCAACCAATACAACCATGTATGTGACATTTACTTAAAAAAAAACAGAAAAGATATTCTTGTCACTCTCTGGGATGTTTTCGATGATTACTTGGCACGTTATGATAGGCCATCATTGAGGCACAACTTTACATTTGATCAATACTGTTTCTATTAGCTGCACATGAACTTAAGCTGAAGATGGTGAATACTCTGCATTGTGATGATAGCAATAGCACACCACTGTTAGCATGTCAGCTCGAGATGTTCCTATGGCTAAATACGGCCTCAAGGAGCCACTAAGACTCTTAGTCTTATTTGTCCAGAGCAAAGTTGCTATTACATTAAGTTGATCTGACCACTGTTGATGCTTTACATGGTGTCACGGTTCAAAACAAAGCAAAGTTCATTAACTCTCCTGTTATTCTTCACTATGTTTGCAATAAATACAGCTGTTTGTTGAGTTATTGAAAAAACAAAAGTCAGAAGTTATTATCATGTTTTGTAGTCAATCACAAAAGTGAACAAAAACCTATTGATAGAATAGTAAGACTCAAACACCTTCAAGAGTCACACGCAGTAAAACGTCTATAGTCTTAGACCCTGTAAGCCTGAGATTAGCTGTGGAGCACGGAGGCTTTTTAAATCATTCTTCTGCTGTACTCCTCCTTCCTACAGTAAATCAAACAACATACATATCTCTTGTTTCAGTCCACATTCATACTCTGATGAGTAAAAGTGGTTTTATGTTGGTGTGAGCTCCCTTCTGTCCTCGTGAGAGCCACCTTACATGGAGTATATAAGCACAAAAGCACACAAGACAGCACAAATCACTAAACAGGCTAGCGCTGGAAGTCAGGTGAGCGGCTTCAAACTACGTTACTCTTCTGCCTTCACTGTCTCCAATTCCACCAAGCACTACTTCAACTGCTGTGACAGCTTGTACTACTTAATACTATACCTTGGACTCCTTAAGGTTAAATCTTAAAAGAAAATGTTCCAACGTTAAGTACTGCCGGCAGTTTAAGATCCCAAATCATGCTTTACACCCAAATCATGTCAGTCCAGACAAGCCTTCAGCCGTCCGAGCAGAGCTCAGGCTGCAAGCAGACATATTCTCCATCATGTCTTCGTGTCCTCCAGCTCTCTACAGACAAACCTTGGTCAAACTCGCTCAGTGCTCTTGCCTTTCAGGGTCAGGCACTCATTGGATGAGAGCGTAGGCAGAAGAAGGGACACTGGATTGGCAGTGGCTGTTAACCCTGTCTGACGCCATAATCTCTGCGGCTGAGCTTAAATCCGCACCGACTCCACCTGCTCTGGCACTGTAGCTTAACTTCCTGCCTTTCCTCTTTTTTCCTTCTTCTACAATTCCTCTTCATTTCTTTATCTAATCTTTATCAAATTCTCTCACCATCTCATCCTCTTCATTATCCACCCCCTCGTATGATTCACACATGCATCTCTTTCAAACTTTCCCAGTAGCAGTCTGGCAAGAGGAGCAAGTGAGAGTGGCTGTGTGAAGTTTCCTTTAGTGATGAGTTTATTTCTTTAGGGAACACACCGAGTTTGTGCGCCTGTTTTTATGCTCTTTCTCTCACTAATTAAACTAAATAATCCAAACAGCACACAAAGTCATGAAAGCAATCTGAACTAAACACAAAATTAAAACTTGCAGGTATAGTTGGATTTTTTGTCCATCCTTCTTCGATCAACAAGATTGTTGAGGTGACCCTGAATCCTCCCTTAGTTATGCTGCAATAGGTGGAGGCTGCTGAGGGATTCCCATGATGCATTGAGTGTTTCTTCTTCAGTCACCTTTCTCACTCACTATGTGTTAAGAGACCTCTCTGCACTGAATCACACTTGTTATTAACCTCTGTCTCTCTTCCACAGCATGTCTTTATCCTGTGTTCCTTCTCTCACCCCAACCAATCACAGCAGATGGCCCCGCCCCTCCCTGAGCCTGGTTCTGCTGGAGGTTTCTTCCTGTTAAAAGGGAGTTTTTCCTTCCCACTGTCGCCAAAGTGCTTGCTCATAGGGGCTCATATGATTGTTGGGTTTTTCTCTATTTGTAGTGTTGTAGGGTCTACATCACAATATAAAGTGTCTTAAGGCGACTGTTGTTGTGATTTGGTGCTGTGTAAATAAAATTGAACTGAACTGACTTGAAAGATTATTACAGTACATTACAATCTATAAAGTCAAAAATCATCCTTTGAAAATTCAAAATTTTAGAATTCATATTTAGAGAGCACACATGATAGTTTATGGGAAAATCCCACTTTCAAAGTGAGCTGAAACTATCCAATCAGTGATAGGAAATACATACTCTAGGTGGTAAATCAAACATCTAGTCACTTTTTCTGCAGATGCTGCAGTAATCTGGTTACCTCCAACCGTTCTAGCAGTAATTAGATTTCCAAAAAGTCAATTTTGCAGTCAAATTGGATTCCCTTTGTGTAGAAATGTAAATACACTACATGCTCACGCATATATTTGGATCAATTCATGCATCTACAACTAAATGTGGGGATAGCAGTTTAAGCACTGATCTCCCCAGCCACCTGCTCCAACACCTCCATGGGGACACCATTATGTTCCCAGATATAATCCCTCCAGTGTGTCCAGCATCTGTCCCAGGCAGGACAGAAATGCAGAACTGCGTGATCAATTACAATACAATACACTTAATTAACTTCAATGATGAAAGGTTGACAAAAGCAATGAGGAGGAGGAGCAGAAGACAGCAAAGAAGATGTAGAAGAAGATTATTGACTAGGTTGTAGCATCTAAGCAACGTATGAGGACCAATTTAATCTAGACATTCTCTGCTTTCAGATAATGTGGATATGCATGGACTGCTTTCAGTGCTGCATATCTACAGTTTTAGTAAGGAAATCAACTTCAGTGTCAAACTGACCCAATTGTTTTCAGGATCTTCACCAGTGATGAAAATCAAGCCTCAAGCTCCATACCAGAGATCTGAAAGTGGTGCATCACATCAGGAGATCAAGCACATAAGCTTTCGACAACAGAGGGGACTTCAACTAAAGTCCACAGAAACGCTGAAACTTCCAGGAGTATGCAAGGAGGTGCTTTTCTTTATAAAAACAATCAAATGGTTGCTAATGAGGTCAGAATCTGCTATGAGGAGGGTAAGAGGGATTTCATCCATCATGAACATGTAAACATGGAGCTTTAAGCTCTAGCCTTTTAAAACGATTACTATGTATGCAAATGTATCACGAGGGTTAGTCAGCACATCGCAGCTGGGGTACAATCAAATGTGATTATGTTTCAACACAAGTTGTTATCCTCCAGAAATCCTGCTCTGCAGCAGCGACACACCAACACAGCAATTCAAAATCACATTCCATCTTCACACCTTAGATGTGAATGTTCTCACAACTCCTACAGAATATTCTTCCAGAAAGATCTGTACCACAGCAGCAGTCGTGCCGTCGTGTATGGGGTGGATTCATTCGTGAACTCCAATATTAAGAAACTGCCTATTTTAACCCAAGGACATCAGGCAGAATCTATGTTAACACTGGTCAAGAGAAAACACGTCAAAGCAAACACTGTCATCACTTTGACACAAGACCATCGGCTAGACGTTGAAGTCAAATCGGTTGCCATGGATACCCATTCTGGACTGCAGGGACTTGAGGGTCATATTGGGTATATATTCTTACAGACTCTTGTTTCTCTGAAGCAGTGAGGACTAGAATGTGAAGTAAGTTGACTGATTTTATTCTGTATGCTTACACCAGGAAATGAGAAATATTAGCCAAGGGCTGACTAAGCACTTCTTACTCCAGTATGTATACTAATACATTTCAGCTATACCATAAACACAAAACATGTATCTCATTGAACGTCTGACAAAGATTTTAATGGACCGATCCCAAAAGGCTGCTGATGTGTTGAGCCTATATCCACACAGCAACACACAGATCACACTCTTCAGCGATCACTGCATACACCTAGGCTGATAAGCCTGACACAGAGAGCGTTTCTGCAATAACAACACAGTCATTAGATTCTCTGTACCGCTTGCTCTCTCTTGTGGTAAGAAAGTGAGTTCCACCCTAGAATAATGTAGGAAACACTGACACAGAGATTCAGTTTTTCTTGTATACTATAAGCAAGATTTGCCAGAAAATATTTTTCATTTAAAAATAAAAATCCCACATTGGAACATTTTTCACTCACAGCAATAAAAACAAAGGTTCTGTCACAGTTTACAGTCTCAAAATCCAAACTATCAGCCTCCACTTCTTTGTCCTTCATGCTCTCTGTGATCTTAAGAGGAATCAAACTAAATTTTCTGATACTAAGAACACACACTGAGAACAAGGAAATCTAACAACACTCTAGTAATTTTCTAATCACAGTAAGGTGTCCACAAGAGGGCGTTGTAATACAAGAATAAGGCATGAGCAATGATGTAAGACCAATTTCCTCAAAGCTATAGAACCCCCTCTTTGATTTGTTCCTATTCTGCTGCATGGGAACTTCCATCCCTGAGCCCATCAACAGTCCTGAATGAGATGGTTTCCAGAAAGAAAGCTCAAATCTCGAGTGGAACAGGATGAGCAGGTTTGAAGTTGGGATCTCCTAAAAAGGTCTGCAGTTGGCTGGAGAAAAAAAAGAGAGAGACTAAGCAAAACCCTGATAGCTATCCTGAGGCTACAAATGGCCATTGCTTCTATGTCTTAAAGTGTCAACATAACACGCAACAGAATAAAAGAAGACAAAGGAAACAGGATTATAAGAGTTAAGAGGCTCAGCGTGTACAGTATGCAGCTCTATTTAGAACTCAACAGCAACTACAATGATTGTAATTGTCAGAGTGTGTGTGTGTGTGTTTGAACCTATAGTGTACAGTATATGAAGTATATGGTGTTTTTCAAGCATGTTGTGTAGCGATTGAGCCGGTGATATTTTAATGCTCCCATCTGGGACAGCCATTCTGGATATTTAACAAACAATTAATAGGCATGTGCTTTATCAGAGCAACTGCTGCAGAGGAGCTCAGTTCTGCATTCAGCCTCATTACACAGAGCTGGTTAGTGAAGAAAATGGTCAAATTTGAGGAATCACATGAGAGAAATCTTATCATTTCATGCCATGTGATGCTGCCCAGAAACAAACCTCCTCTCTTTGACTTGCTGGTTGATTTTCAAAGAAATTCTTTGCTCCATCTGTTAAACAGGCGCATCAGACGGCAATCACGAGCGCCACCGCACAGTCAAAACCACGACACAATGTTTGCTAGTTTGCTAATGTTATCACAGGCAATATGTCATGTCAGGAGCACAAAAGTCCTGGTTGTACTGAATTGCAATATCATGTCTCAATGCTACTAAAAGTAGATGACTTTCATTGCCCCTGTTGTCATTTGTGCCCTTGATGTTGGAATGCTTTCAGACATGTTTTGTTGGATGCGCTAACAAATTGACTGAGTGATTGATTGTTTGAGTGATATATCAACTAGGTCGTATGTTGAGTGTCTGTATGGGGCCTTAGGCCTGGATTGCTTGGGTGTATTTACTGTATGAGAATACTGTATTTTATATGTATTTCTATCTTTTATATCATATCTATTATAGTTTTTAAGTATTTATCTTTCGTGATGTTGCATTGACCGGAGACATCTTTCAATTTCATTGTACTTGTGACAATGACAATAAAGAATATTCAAGAGCATATTTTATCCCTTATAGACACGATTTCTAAAAATACTGGAGAGAGAGGAATGCGTCTGATTGGTATAACTTTTCATTTAAAGGAAACAGAGAGCTGATTTTTCCAATTATAAACATGTACTTCCAAACAAATCTGAATAACTTTAACCAAAGACACACAAATGAAAAGGTCTGCTATGAACAGATATGACTAAAAACCTGCTCAATATACTGATTAGTCAGTAGGAGTTACCATCTTTCCTGTGATGGATCTCTTATTTTTGGAATTAAACTTCTCTTATTGGTTCTTTCCTGCAGTAAAAACAAACACCATCCATCCATCCATTGCTTCCGCTTATCCTTTTCAGGGTCGCGGGGGGCGCTGGAGCCTATCCCAGCTGTCATAGGGCGAAAGGCGGGGTACACCCTGGACAGGTCGCCAGTCTGTCGCAGGGCTAACACACAGGGACAGACAACCATTCACACTCACATTCACTCGCACATTCACCTAGTGACAATTTGGATTAATCAATTAACCTATCCCCACAAGCTGCATGTCTTTGGACGGTGGGAGGAAGCCGGAGTACCCGGAGAGAACCCACGCAAACACGGGGAGAACATGCAAACTCCACACAGAAAGACCCCGGCCTGATGGAGGAATTGAACTCAGGACCTTCTTGCTGTGCGGCAACAGTGCTAACCACCGTGCCACCGTGCTGCCCTAAAATGTAGGAAATGTAGGAAAATGATAATATACTTGAACACATACACCAGACTTTAAAATGTACTTATTAGGGTGGTACAGTGACGCAGTGCTTACAAGCACACTAAGATAACTGCTGTTTTTAACTTGGCAGTGGATGTAACATTTGACGTAATCTATTTAAATGAAAATGACTTGATTGGTATAGTTTCAGTTTATATAATGCACACCTTTGAATTCATATATTTCAGTTGTATTTCTCTCAGAACCGTTGCTTAATGTGATTATTGAGGGTAAAGAATCTTCTGTTTGAGTCAGTCTTTAGTTAGTTTCGAGTTTGTAAGTTCGCTTGCTTCTTTTTTCCAGGTGAGCGTGCAGTTCAGCATTTGTTATGATGGACCACAGGCTGTTCTCCCCCTTGGAGACCGCGGGAGTCTCCAAAAATGTTTTTAAGATTAAATAATATAACATATTCTGACTGAGGGATTTCTGAAAAATCAAAACGTACAGCTCTGTTATCACTTCCAATATAAATGAAGACAGAAAACTAAACAGCTGTGACTTTTGCAGGGTTACTGAAGTTGGGCTAGCTGGTATATAATGATGTGCTACATGACTGGGCTGGGCTGCAGTTACATCGTAAGGGTTTAAAAACTGAGCTTTAAAATGAACTCAGAGAAGATACAAAACATTAAAACATGTTAAAAACACAAAAGCCTTATTAAATGCAGAGTAGTTTTTTCATATGTAATCAGTTAAAGATTGGATATCCCACCTGCTGTGAATGTTTTAATGCAGAACAGTTGTTATTATTATCACTCGTCACATCCTGTTTATGACAGTTAAAATTAATAACATTCATATAAGAAATAAAAGTGCCTCATGTAAACTGTATGCAGTGTTAAATAGGCCTATACTACTGTACTTTAATGTCGGTCATAAGGGTGGTACTTCAAGAGCCATGTATTTTATGCTACAGGCTACAGGAGATCTAAGACAGAATTTCACTACAGAAATTCCCACAAAGACTGGAGGAAGCACTGATTTTAGAAACTGATGTAAAGTTACTGTGGATTCCTGTGATGGCTGAAAAGCAAATTTATATTAAAAAAACATTTAGAAGCACAAAGCTGAACATGTTTGTGCAGGATTAACTGTCTGCCAGTCATTATCAAATTTCTTGGCATAATACATCTGCTTAGAAAGTACATGTAGCAATGCATCAACAATCTGCTCACAGTTTAAATTCAGTATTATACAGATGTACCAACTGGACTGTAAGAGTAGGACAGATATTTACTGCACTAGCATTAAGTACAACAGCAATAATCAGGAAAGTGCTGCATGATGACTCTGAGAGGCTGAATGGGAAAAAAAATCACGACTTGTTCAAATAGGCAGCACAGGTTGCTTTTATTATGATTGAGGACATGTAGTGATGTGAGGGGGTGTGGAGTGGGGGTGGTGTTAGTAATTTACTTTATCCTGTCATTACCATAGCAGCCAAAAAATAAGGAGGAGGCCAAACGTTTGCATAAACAGTGAGCAGCATGAAGGGGTTAGGGTTTGAAAAGTACACGTTTCTGCACTTTTACAACATTTGAACCAACTGAAATATCCTGACTAATTTTTTAGTGTGAATGTGATCTGAGAGCACGTCATGAAGCACTTTTTGGGAGAATGCGTTACTACTATGACATAACGTACAGTAATGGAGACACGCTAAATCATGACCGAACGCGCTGATCTATAATAACCATGATGGACATGATTTCATTTCAGCTGCGTGCCATAACCCTCTCTCTCTCTCGCTCACTGTGCACTCAGCTCTCGAACAAGAACAAAGTGCAAACTAACGACAATAATAACAAACCAGTGTTTTAGAATGCAGATCTTACCGTGGCTGTAGCTGACTCCTGGGCTGAGGGTAGAGGGGCTGGCAAGCTGCTCCCTGTTGGGTGTTTGGAGGCCTACTTCCTTCTCCTTTTCCTTCTCCCTCTCCTTGTCCCGCTCCTTCACCTGGCGCTGGCTCATCCTGCTCGGGGTCTGTGTCAGAAGGACGGTGTCATCACCGCACACTATGGCAGCTACATAAAAGGAGAAGGAAGAAGAGGTGAGAGATGAAAAGGGAAGACATCAGAAGAAAAATCTGACATGTTGCCACCTTTCTTGAAATCAGAGCACATCCACACGCAACCCTCTTGTGGAGCATCTGATAGCTGCAGCCTTCTGTTTCATAACCTATTTTGATAACTTACATAATATTTGTTTTCAACATTATCATCATGACGGTTTTCATGAGAGCTGATAACCTGAAGATGTGAGCCTCTCCCCTATTACTCCACCTTGTTTACTGAGCCCTAATGAAGCAGGCAGGCAAGTTATTGCTTAGCAATGGGAGCCCATCTCGGATGAAGTGTGACCAATCCCATTGCATTAAAAAAACAAAACAGGACTCATGCATAAGTATGAAAACACTTCTACCATTTATGGTTCTAAAAATATTTGTAACAAGAAAAAACAACAACTGCTCTGGTCTTCCTGGGGTCAGCAGCTAAATGTCTCTTGTTATCCCATCTCTACTTAAATAATGTGTTTACTCATTTATCTTTACACACACCATCTTGCAACAGCAGAAGTTATTGTTTTAGTTCAAATGGTTCCAGTTGCCAGTCTTGGGCAAGATATTAAACACCTAATGGCTCTACAATTCATTCATCAGAGTAGGAAGGTGTGGGAATGTTACACAGAAAGCACCTGGGTGTAGACAAAAGTGCTTTATGGGACATTTTGTATAAAGCTCTTCGAGTTCTCAAGAAGAGTAGAAAAGCACTATATGTGAACCAGTCCATATGGCTCTGTGCTATATTTGAAAGTGGAATTTACATATTAGACAAAGGAAAGAGCAACACAATCACATCGTTTTGCTTTAACATCTGAAGTTAAGGGTGAGCGTTCTTAATATCAGTTTATATACTACATATAAAAAGTTCATCTTTGCACTCTGTGTAAAAGAATGAACTTTGTTTGCTTTTCCAAATGCAGATACATTTTGTTGTGAAGCCATATATGAAGTGGACAGTGACACACTTTCCCAAAATACATAATTAACTAACCACTAAAACTGACTTTAAATGCTCAATACTTGGGAAAAGCAAGAGCACATGCATTCTTTTCTAATCAATTTCAGCCTAAATATCAGTCCTGGCCAGTTTGCTGACTGGGTACACTGGCCTTAGCCCTTCGTCTGAAAGGTCACTGGCTTACCGGAGGTGGCATGCTGCTCTCTCAACTCTGCGTGTTGCTAGCAGGGGGAAAGGGTGGAGATGAGGGGGAAGGGCAAGACAGTGATAGCAGATAAAAACAGAGGGAGAGACAGAAAATGAAAGGGATTGGAAAATGTGTCAGAGGATTTTGGATAGAGATTAAAGGGGACGAAGGGGTGTCCGCCATGTGTTGTTCACCAGATGTTGGCAGTGGTGGGTTTGCGGGCAGTGGGGTTGGTGTATAGTGGGCAGCATCAGCAGCAGCAGCAGCATCAGCAGCAACAGCAGCAGCAGGTGAAGCCGCAGCCGCACAGGACGACAACAGACAAACACACACACACACACACACACAACAAAAAACAGAGGAGACAAGAGACAGAAAAAAACAGACATTAGTTTAACCAAAATGTGGATGGAAGACAACTTAACATAAATCTGTTGGGTGATGGAGGCAGTGGGAGGGAGTGACAGCAGACTTGGTGATACACAGCAATGGATGAAGTTACAGCGCACACACAAACATGATGGAGAATAAATGGTCACATTCCCAATGACTACCAATCAGCGGCCCATTAATTACAACAGCTGCTGCCGGAGAATCCCAAAATAATAATTAAGGGCCATCTCAGTGGTTGATCCCACACTGCAACTAACAACTGCTTTGCATTTACAATGTCACTGAACGGTTGTAGCTCTTTAACATTTCCCAGAGGTCGTGTCTACCAATTAGTCAAACTCAAAAGACACAGTTTTATTGATCATCTGGGCTTCAGTTAGTGTCACATCTGATATTGACTACATACCTCAAGGCAACGTGACAGTGGGAACTGATTTTGATTAATGATGAATGAAACTGGTTTTACAAGATGAGTTTAGAAATCTTCAGCAAACTGAGTGAGTGCACATTCATTTTGGAAACTTAAAAATCAAATGTAAAATTTAAAAAAATATGATTTTAATAAATCCAACGCTGCTTTGTGCAATGTGATAATGTCCTCATGCTAACCTGCTCTTAGAAATATTATGCACCAGCTTATTCTTACAGATTATAGTTAGCAGCTTCTGTCATTGCTAGGATATGCTAGCTTGCTAGCTATATGACTAAACCACACATCATATAAGGAGGAGACCTGACTCCTGAGCAGAAATCTATAGGAGATGGGGCAAAGAAGACAACTGTCATGTCTAAGCTCCCCAAAGAGCCAAACAACAGCCAAAGAAGCTATGTTAGCAAACATTGCGCATGCATAGTAGAAGTATAGAGCTGTGATCAGATGTTTACATACACTTATCACGAGCATGTTATGGTAATTTGAGCTTTGAGCTGCTCTTTTTCCAGGGTTGAATGATTGATTTAAAACCATACAACTTTAATAAGTGGTGCTGAAGGTTCTTCGATGTCTTTTAAGGGACAAACTCCAAACTCCAAAATTAATTCAAACTTGTGCACCCAATTCTTCAAAGAAATCATTAAAAGCCACAAATTATTTAATTAAGCAGGAACGTCTAAGTAAGTGCTGGAGTAGTTTCAAAGGTTCCTGCCAAGTGACAAGAATCACTTTTAAAAGAACTTTGGCCAAATGAAACTTTCGGGATTATTCACTGGTTGATTGACATGTCATCCCTGCAGCATCAGCCTCAGAATAGCACAGGAGAAAAATATTAATGTTTTGTGGATGCATCCTCTGGGTACAATAAATATCCATGTAACAGCACAACCACTTTGTTACTCAAGTGTTTTATATTTTCAGTACAGTACACCATTTACTTTGCAGGTAGTTATTAATGTAATGTCTCATAAACAGGAAGTTAATCATTACAATCAACTTAAATATTTCAACCATTGGTTTATATTTCTTATTAAGTCCTATCCGCAGAGCAATAAACATTACAGTGTAATTGGTAAGCAGCTCTGACCACAAACAACAGACACTCACCCACATGACTCCCTCCACCTGTGCACAGCGGAGAGTGGAAGCATTTAACAGCTGACCAAAAACAACAAACAGGCTCTGATTAGGTTTGCTCACCATGGCCACTCTTTATCTTAAAAGTAACAGCTCTGCAACAGTAAGGGCGCTGTTTCTGTTCAGTCATAACTCTGACACAGCAAATATCAACACGACTGCAGAAGATTCTTAATTTCACTACCTCCAAGATACCGTCTGGCTCAGGTTTACAGAAACCCATCATATTAATCCAGGCAGCTGCAGTGAATAGATCTGGTGTCATGGTCACCGCCGGAGTGAAGCAGGATCCTATATAATCTCTAGTCAGACAAAACAACCATAGGCAGCTCAGTGAGAAGGAAGACGGGGAAAACAGGGCCACTGATTGGTTATTGCTCAGATAATCCTACAGATGAAATCAAATCACAAAGTTCTGATTGGTTAGAACCCAGAGACCTACTGGCTGAGAGGGCAGACGATACTAAGAGCTGCTCACAACAATAAGGGATTAGCAAACTGTCACTGAACGCCAGAGATCTATTAACGAGGCTTTGTGAAGAGGCACCAACAGAGTGCTTTCCTAATTTAATCTTGGCTCAGTGTGCTGTCTTACCATTACACTGAGGCCACTCCCACCAAGTTGCAAACAGATGACCCTCAGTCATTGGGGCAAAGAGGTCAGAGGAGTTTGTTCCTGGAAGGCTGGTAGTTTTCTCTAAATATAGCACACAGTCTGATCCCAAAATAAACCACTTTTCCTCAAACTCTCTGTTCAATAAACTCACAGCAACTGTCAGCAGCTTCCGTGACTGACAGTCTTTGTGAACCCGGGGTGAATGCTGTTTATAACAACCTCACCTGGTGATTAGTGCTGATTAATTATGCAGATGAGAGTGTGGGTGGTGGTGAAGAGGCTGACAGAGACACAAAGTGAAGGGCCAGCAACAATCTCCAAGTGCCACTAATAGAAAACAGAAACTGCGACAGGCAGCCCGAGAAAGAGTTTTAACAATACAGTTGAATAAAAGCGCACTTGCTGGACCACAGCAAGTGGCAAGAGCACATTAGCATTTCAAAAGCTTTTGTCACTATAAACTGATCATCAAAAAAAGGGTGGTGGGAGATTTACATGCACTAAGCTGACCTAAAGTATGAATCATTCAAACTCAAACTTTTTGTGACCAGGTTTTAATATTCTATAAATCATCAAAAATAATGTCTGTTGTCAAGTTGTCTGTGAGATTTGTACAGTCTGCTGTTTTCCCAGCACAAACATTTGTGTGGAGAATGAGAATCAACAGTGTACAACCCACATCCTCACAGCTGAACTTTTAGTGTCATGAATAATCTAACACGTTCATCTTTTTGGGGTTTCTACATGGAAAACAAAGTGATGGAGGGGATTTCACCACACATGAGCCCATTCTGAAAACTCAGTTTTAAAGCCAGCAGGATTTTTAGCATTTGTCTGTATTTTGCAGTGCACTGCAATTATTTTACAGATAATCCTCTGTAAAATAATATTCTCACAATCATCATAATTAATATTACACTATTACACTGCTCAAAAAACATCCCAAAACTAAAGGGACACGTTAAAACCACATCAGATCTCAATGGCGACGTGCTGAATACTGATTTGGACTGAGTAATGTGAGTAATCTTGAGACTATGGTGAGAAACACAACAAATCCTCCAGCCATGGCACATTCTGATGCGCCTGGAGGAGTTGGACTACCTGTGCTGGAGTCCAGGTATCACCTCATGCTGCCAGTAGTAACACTGATATCAGAATCAGAATCAGAATCAGAATGGGGGTTTGTTGCCAGATGTTGAGGTTTACAACATTAGGAAATTGCTGCGGTGCTTCAGTGCAAACAATAAGAATTAAAGTGCTATGTAGAAAGAAAGATATGTGCAAGAATTAAAGTGCTATGTAGAAAGAAAGATATGTGCATGAGATATACATGAGATATATACATGAGAATAAGACTTATGAGTGCTACGTAGAAAGATATATACATGAGTGCAGGTGGTGATCGGTGCCAAACATGAAATGATGCAGTGACACAGCGTAGGGTCATGTGTTAGTGGCGGGGACAGTCATGTGGTTATGTGGTTATATGATCCAAATGCAAAACTGATGAGGAGGGAAAAATGTCCTCCACCTGTGAAACCGTTACTGCTTTGGGAGTAATCTCGTTGTTGCTCCTCTAGTGCCCCTGCTGTTCATTTCTTTAACACCACAAAGCAGCTTTTTTTTTTGACAGTGTATATTAGCAACCTAAAAATCACCTTCAGTGAAGCTATGAGTGACTGTAGTTGCTGAAACACACACACACACACACACACGCACACACACACGCACACACACACACACGCACACGCACAACTGGTATTAGACTTTGGGAAAGCTAGCAGCTGACAACCATGTTTGGTTTGGAAACTTTTGATACTAAATTCCATTCCCAGTCTCGTACACGTACTGTGCTCTAATGCAGCGACCCCCAACCTTTTTTTTGCACCACGGACCGTGTGTCCGACAATATTTTCACAGACCGGCCTTTAAGGAGTTGCAGAGTAATACAAGAAAATAAAACCAATACCGGTATCAAAAAAAGAAGATTTATTCATAACACACGGGAAAAGACCCAGGGAAATGGAGTTAACGATTAAAAAAATAACGCTAAAAAAACAATAAAAACCCTAAATTTCACACCCGAGCCTCAACTCTTGCGGTCCGGTACCAAACGACTCATGGACCGGTACCGATCCGTGGCCCGGGGGTTGGGGACCGCTGCTCTAATGCACATTGGATTTTTGAAGCTCATACAGATATCAACATTTGTATGCCGGATATATATCATACCATATCATATATAGCCAGCAGTATTTCCTCAACATAAACTTACATTAATGTAAAAAAAATATATAATAAAACAATGCATACTATCCAGCCATTTACAGGAGCTCCAGTAAGAGCTCTCTGATGAGCACACCAAGCAATGTCTGCTGCACCTCCACTGCAGTGACTCTACTCACAGGCCTGAGGAGGAACGTACTGCATATCCACTGACAACAAGATCTGCAATGAGCTAGTGCTGGTGTATTAATGTATGCATTAACATGTGCATCATAAGATGTCTAAAATCCTTCACTAAAGTAGATGGATCTTAAAAGCATGGACATAGATATGTGTACATTTTACTGTCAGTGATATTTCCCATCATTAGAGAGAATAAAAGTTTCGAACCCATCAGCCTTATATTGCAAGAGAAAAATCATCATCATAATATTTTCATGCGGGTAGTGTTTCAGTTTCCACTGACAGGTTAATCAAAACAGATCTCAGATGAGTTGAGCAATCACAATTTTGTGTGCACAATCGCAGACGCACATGTAATACTGTAAGAATCTGAAGAGTTCTCACAGTCTGAAAATAAAGAAAACATTGGCAGCTATTGCTGCAATAGCTTACTGTGTTTGATTAAGGCAAATGCAAATAAAAAGGTAAACTCCCTGTGACAGCTCACCTAGTTTGATCCCCTGTGGTCTGTTCAGACCTGCAGGCTCAAACACAATAGATGTGCAAGTCAAGCCTGTACTTCAACCTCAGCCGCCAACACAACTGGATGACACCAGACAACCTTGTTTGAATTAATGAAGGAAACAAAGATGGGGGCAATGTTCAAGGTGTCCAGCTCCCTTTTAGAGGGGGTGAAAAGCAAGGTGACATTTTACTGTCTGACTCTTTTCATCTCGTTTTCATTTCAAAGCCAGCAGCTTGCTGTGCCGATGACATGACAAACAAGGACACTGCAGCAGATGCTGTGAGAGAAAACTGAAATACATTTTAACCACAGACACAGAGCAAAGCATCTGGGCTTTTTACACTTAGCAAGAAACAATTTTGAGATTATTAGTCTTTAATAAATTAAATCAACTTTCAGATAACAGTAACAGTATGTGGTTAAAGTCTGTATAGCCAAATATCCAACATTTAAGGACTTGCGTCTGGGGAAGAGGCACAAACTTAGAGACAACCCTAATTTTGTCCATTTCCACATTTATTCAGAACAAACCCAACTCCTACATAAACGGAGGCAGTGCATTAAGAACACTCAGGCTTAGCTACACAACGCTGGGAAAACAAATGCTCATCCATATTCATACAGCTATAAAAGGTGATGATGTAACTACCTAAACATATTCCACCCAATCAGAACGCACCAAACCTTCCAAACCTAGACAGGAAACATGGCCCCAAACCCCGTCTCTGCCTGTGAAAGGATGGAGTGCTAATTCAGGATAAAATGCCATGGCATATTACATAATGTTAAAACATGACTCGCAGCAAGTTCTGACCCAGTTTCTTTTTAGCAGCAAGGAGAAAAAAATACCAACAGTTTTTTCCCCTATATCTGAAAGGCACCTTTAGTTACTAGAATCAAAATACAGCCTAAAACTCTTCTATATAATCTATATAATGAAAAAAATCCACAGCCTGTATGTTAGACGCCACAAAGGTGTTTGTCACTGAAGAAAGACACAATTACAGAGGCTAAAAATCTCAATAGGGAGCGACAGAGACAGAGCTGCAGGTTTCCAGGTGCTAGACTGCTGCTGGATGGCTGAGTCATCACTGGCAGCTATTTTTAAAGCTCCACATAGCCACTGTTACTGTATGAAACTTTGTTTATTTTGTATAAAAGCTGATATTTTGAAATGTCACATGCACAACTCATGTCTGTCGATGTGTAGCCTTTATATTGCATTTATGTAATATATATTTATATTGCAAGTGTAACGTGTGGCTCTAAAATCTCTTATGTTCCACTGTGTTGTGATATAGTTGTGATATGAGGCCATGGCAGGGTATTTACATAAACTTGTCCCGTTCATACTACACTTAACAATTCCTCTTTATACAAATATGCTGGTTTAGCTCAATAACACAATCCAGAATTCTATTCCTCTTGATTCAGCTAATATGTTATCAAACAGAGGCTTAGAATTAAACAGCACAGCACCGATTTATAATTGTGTCAGCAGGAATAATATTGTTACGATTTTAAAAGTACTGGAGATTACTAAAACTAAAACATCTCTGAGCGTTTCATAAATTCAATTGCACCATTAACATACATACACATTTTATTCGATTAAGAACGAGCTTAGCAATCGAAACTGTGAGTTTCTCCATTTGAATGTTATGCTTTTGTTTTTTTCAACAGCATTGTGCATGCTATTGCAGTGCACACACGCACACACTCCCACACAGATAGGATTTCTCCAGCCCCGATAGCAGGACCGAGCAGAGACTGTCCTTCTAGCTCCTTTTTGCTGTCCACTGCTCTCCACTCACCAGCTGCCTCATATCCTCAAACCCAAACAGTAAAGCAGTGGGCTGTAAAAGCAAAACAACAAGCTGAAAGACATCAAAACAACTGATTACTAAATAATTACTAAGCACGCCAAACCTGAAGAGCTGCAAACAAAACTCATTATTTAATTTTCAGGAAAACCACTGCATGCTTAAGACATGAAGTGAAGAAAAACCTTTCATATTAGCCATCACAGCTAATATGGAACAGCAGCTGTTGTGACTCTGGCTTAATCACTACTGTTAGATTAGAAGCTTTGCCAGCTGTGTATCAAACTAATGGTCGCGTTCACACTTATACTACCCATATTGCATAGTGTAAATCAGCAAAGGAGTTTCGAAATGCATGTGCTAATGTGCTTTCAGCACTTCAAATAGTTTACTAACTGAAGAGTTCCTCATAAAAAAAACACCTCACCCTCTTTTCCCAGAACTGTGCTGTCTATAAAAACCCTCCCTCAGCCAATAAACTGCAAATAAAACTCATCATTTATTATCAGGAAAACCACTGTATGGTTATCACATTTCTTATTTGTAGACTCTGCAACTGAACAAAACTAAACAGTCTGGGAACCCAGTGGTTCTTAGTTCACTGGTTAGTTTCTTTAGCCAGTAAGAACCAAGTCTTAAAATGATTCGATTTTTATTCCAATGTAACAGCACTTTGTGTCACCTGTGGTTGTTTTAATGTGCTTTATAAGTAAAGATGGATGGATGCAGTATATCAGCAGAGCGAACAGTTCAAATTTTGTTGTAATGTGCCAGTCATCATAGATAAACTTTACCAATAAAATGCTAAGTCATCACCAGACAATAGGCAGTGGTTTCAAAATTTCTGCTCTCCACACAGACAGCATGCAAACCAGTTTTTACATAATGACATTAAGATATGCATTTTTAAAAGATTAACCTCATACAAGCTGGTTCGTGCCAAGTCCTATCCATCATAGACTGCTGTATGAAAGAATGTAAATTCAATTAAAACCTAATTCCTGACGTGATAAGCACTAACTGAAACCTCCTGACCTTCAAACACAGAGGACAGCAGGAACAGCACTGGAGCCATTTAGACTTCAGGTTCTGGGAAAGTAGAAAAACACTCCAACTGTATTTTGCTTAACAAATGACCAATTTGTTAATTAGCAAATTATATTTTTTTAATGAATTAATTAACTGCTCTAAAGTAAAACTCCCTGAAGGGAACAACCTAACAGGTTCAGGGGTTTTCTAGTAGACGTCCTGATGGACGGTAGAAAGAGTCCTGTTACGTTAAACATCAAAGCAACACAGAAGCACTTATTCTAATAACAGGTTTGTTTTGTCTCATAAAATGATTTCAAAAGTGACTTTTTTTTCAGAATGCAAAGCCAATTTTACTGGATAGTTACAAAGTTAGAAAGTGCGTTCATTAGATCTGCTTACACTTAGTTTGCTCCTTGTTTACAATAAAGAGGTTTCTGGGCTGCCTCAAGGGATTGATGGAAGAAATACCTGCATAAAGAGGAGCAGTACAATAAAATGTTACATCATAACAGAGTACTTCACATCTCATTTGTGCAATACACTGTTTATAATCATGTAAAATATTCTAAGCTGCAATCTAATGAAACTCAAATATCCCTTCTGCAGCAGTCTTAGTGTGAAACCACTGCAGGCCAGCACGCAGTCCTGTCAGAGTATCTTCAAAGTCTGGCACATCCGTCAGAAAGTCCCTGGCTAAAGGCCGACTTCAGAGGTAGAGAGCTGCAGTATGGGATGGTGCTCATGGGTGCTGACCAAAGGGTGGCTTATTTACAACTGGAGTGGAACTACAGCAGGCATCACAAATGAAACGTCTAATGGTATGGGCTCACAGAGATCTGTATGCACTGGCCAAGATACTGCCAAAGTAAGGCAAGAGCCAAGCCCATAACCTGAATTTACAGGGTGAGCCAAGGTATTTATTTCAGTAAAGAGGGAGCAACCATCATGCAAGTCTGTTAAAAAGTGAATGGCAAATGTTTTATTGTTTCATCTGTGTCAATTGCACAGAATAGCCAAAAGCAATCGGGCAGAGTGAATGATGACCGTGCAGAATTTCCTTCCTGGTCAATGATGTAATCGGAACATCGCTGCTAAAACTAGTCCGTTTTTGTTTACTGCACTTGATTTCCACATGCTCAAACACAGGTGTATAAACCTTCTGTTTAATGTTTTGGGAGAGCTGTAGGTGTTAGGCTTACATACTAGAAAGAAAGGTGTGCACAAAATGATGAACACTGCGTGCTGGGATACAGTACCAATGCAGTTTGAAACCTGTTTAAGTCGGTAGCTTTTCAACCCTGTGATAGGGAGCAGGTGTGGAGACCCACAGGGCTGCCTGACAGTGAGGCCAAGTCTGCTCCTGTTAATTACCCTGCTGAAACCAAGCCGTGTCATTATGCAGTCTTTAAGTACAACTCTGTGCCCTGGAAATTCTGATATAGCTCAGAATGAAATACATGCTCCTCTAATGTCTTGCCTGATGCTAATCATGTAGTGGAGCCAAGCTTTCAGACAGATGTAACAGAAGCTGCTTAGAATGGCTGTTGTTAAAGTCTGAAACTGTGGACTACAGCAGACGGTGTGTAAAAGAGACCCAAAAAACAAAACTGGGGATAAAAGTTCTTTGCATTTGGCACTTTGAGGAATGTAAATATTAAGCACAATACTGCTATACAGTGGGGCAAAAAAGTATTTAGTCAGCCACCGATTGTGCAAGTTCCCCCACTTAAAATGATGACAGAGGTCAGTAATTTGCACCAGAGGTACA